>NC_041393.1:79059890-79061480 GCF_002162155.2 Triticum dicoccoides
GACGGCCGGGCCGGGGCGGGGGCGGCTCGGGCACGGGGGTGGCGGCGTGGGTGTGGTGAGGGGAGGGAGAGAGAGGGGAGAGAGAGGGGTAGGGCTGGCCGCTTTTTTAGTTTAGGTCACAACTCTAGCAGACGGCAAAGAGCCTAGCTAACGGACGTTAGTTTGGCCACTTTCTTTGTCGTCTGCTAGCAGATGGCAAAGAAAGTGTCCGCTAGGTGGTTCTCGCTAGTGGGCCACCCTCCCTCTTTGTCGTCCGCTAGCTGATGGCAAAGTTCTATGCCATCGGCTAGCAGGCAACAAAGATCTGGCCGACGGCAAACATTACCTTTGCCGTCAGTTTTCTTTAAGATGATGGCAAAGACGTTCTTTACCGTCAGTTGGCTGACGGCAAAGAGCTGACTGGTGGGAAAGATCCTGATTTCAGTAGTGTTTGCGCCCTATCTGTCCAAAAACTCGGAATTTTCCCCTCCTGGTTGGTGAGCTAACTGACCAATCAACCTATCAGTGGAATAGAGAAGCGGTGATGGAGCATATGTTACCTCTTGATGCTGATCTTGTTCTGAACATCCCGTTGAGTACAGTTCATCTTAAGGATACTTGGGCGTGGCATTATGAAAGATCGGGCTGGTTTCTAGTTCGCTCTGCTTATCAATTGTTGGCTGCAACAAAGGATCAAAGGGAAGCATGGCTCGAGCACCGCCCTAGTTGTTCAGATACTAAGAACTTCGGAAACAGTGGTCACTGTTGTGGGGTGTAAAGGTTCCCTCGAAAGTCGAAATTGAAGTTTTTTGCATGGCGATTAGCTGGAACATCGCTCCCAACGGGTGACGTACGGAAGCATCGAAACATGACTGACTCTGAGGATTGCACTATCTGTCATAGAGCGACTGATACATGGAGGCATGCTCTACTAGAATGTAATATGGCAAAGTGTATATGGGCGCTGATGGATGAAGGCCTAACATGACTTTCTCGCAACAAACAAGCATGATGATCCGAAGTTCTGTCTGTTTGAACTACTGGAATCAGTCCCGCAGAGGGAGATGATTCAAATTCTTGTGACGCTTTGGGCGATCTGGTGGGCTAGGAGGAAGGCAATTCACGACCAAATATTTCAAAGCCCACTTTCCACGTTCTCCTTCATTCAGAAGATTTTGCAGGAATTGGAGATGGTGGAAGCAGCTCCAAAAGAGTTGGCAATTCCAGCCAGGGGACCAGAGAGAAAATGGATCGCTCCGGTCACTGGCTATGTGAAGATAAATGTTGATGGAGGCCTTTCGCGATCAGGTGAACAGGGTGCAGTCACTGCTGTTTGTAGGGATGCCACGGGCAAGTTCATAGAGCGTCAGCTGTAGTTTTCGACGGACTGGTTGATCCAGAGTCACTGGAGGCCATTGCTTGCAGCGAGGCTCTATCATTGGCTTTTGATCTGAATGTATCAAGCGTCCAAGTGGCAACGTACTGTTTACAAGTTGTCCACAATATCAAAGAAAAGAATCCGTGCAAATATGCTTCAATCATCCATGAGTTTAACGCCAAGAGCAGTCATTTTCAGAGAGTCCATGCAGTAAAGCTACAGGGTGATTCTAA
>NC_041393.1:79062293-79066076 GCF_002162155.2 Triticum dicoccoides
TTTTTTTTGCATATGCTGTTGCGTTGCAGGTGTGCGCGCTGCTTACCGGCGGCGGGTATGCGGAGAAGGTGGTGGTTCCGGCAGGGCAGCTGCTCCCGGTGACGGAGGGGGCGTCGCTGACTGACAGCCCGAGGTGGCCTCCACCGTCTGGTCCACCATTTTCATGCCAGTCACCTCTCCCTCGGTGAATCCTTCCTTGTAAGAAAATCTCTCTTGCTAATTTGTTCTGCATGTGATGATTGCAAACGGCTAGCAATTCACCGCACTTGCTTCTTCCTTGGACTGGGACTGACTGGCTGTAAATCTCTTACGCTGAGCACCTGAGTTGGAATGTCAGATATCTTTTGTTAGAACAACATGCCTCGACTAACTGAGAAATAGCAAAGTAAATTGTGCTTACTCAAATGGAGTGCGAACTACGTTACCACAGTTACTCATGCAAAATGAGGTGAAACGTCCCGGACTCCTGGCTGTATTTATTCCTGATGATTGGGTATCTCCAATGTATGCAGATCCATGGTGGATCAAGTGGAATCGGTACATTCACTATACAGAATTCAAAGCACCTTGGAAATGTACACACGAGACATTATTCTTTGTAAGTAACAGCAGCAGCAAAAATTTGCTAGTTCTAAATTTGAAGCTTGCAAGTGTACACATTCAAATACACCGATTGATGTGTTAACGTTGCAGAGACAACATCTCTACTGCTCTAGGAGGCACTTTTGACTGTCTGCATCACCTTTAGGAATTGCAGCTGGGCTGCAGAAGAGCTAAATAACAAACCACGAACTCCATATATCTATTGTGAAGATAAGTATAATAAGCAGAGACAATTTTTGACATTTTACATTCATACATCAACACAAATTGATGTATGCTATCGCTATTATGTAGCCATGGCCATCATACAAAACCACGATGCATAAAAAATTGAGGTTCGTCATTTATATTCCAAGATATGAAAATAGAAAGACCAATTTACACAAAAGTTCACTGGGATGAATTTATAAAATTAGCTGGGAACTACTACAGTTTGTCTACAATTTATAAAACTGTACTGCTAAGTTTCATTTTGTTCCAAATAGTGTGCCAATTCACATGGACCAAGCCTATATGTTTTTTTTAGAAAAGGAGGATGACCCCCGGCCTCTGCATCTGGGAGATGCATGCGGCCACTTTATTGATTATTCTCGAGGACCTTACAAAGTATTACAACAATATGCCTGAATCCACCATCTTGGCAACATATGCCACTACTCCTATCCAAATGATGAAAGCTTGCTAGCTGGGCCACTACCCAGACCACTCATCTGAGCCTAACATCAAAATGATGAAGGGGTGCTAGCTGGGCCACTACACAGACTACTCACCTAACCAGTGGCGGAGCTTCATGGGGGCCAACCTGGGCGGTGCCCCCCCCCTCAGCTCAAAGAAAAAATTGCATATATACCTACGTATTTGACCAAATTTTTCACTAAAAATCAGCATATTGTGATTTCGATTGCCCCCCCCCCCTAGCCAATGTGTAACGCCCTCGATGCGGCTATAGCTCCCACGTGTCGTGGCACGACTTAGAGACATAACCACATTGAAAGCAATGTCGCAAGTCAGGCAATCATTACAACATCCCATGTAATACATAATAAAAGGGGGAGATAACATAGTTGGCTTACACTCGCCACGTCACATCAGAGTACATAAATAACATCCATCAAACAAACACTCATGGCCCGACTACGGCGCCAAAATAGAAAAGAACCCAACATGCGACAAGGCCCTGAATCGATAACCCCAACTAGGCACCACTACTGATCATCCGGAAAAGACACATAGTATCGCTGAGAGTCCTCGTCGAACTCCCACTTGAGCTCGTAATCGTCAACTGGAGCAGAAACACCTGGACCTGCATCTGGAGTTGTAGTATCTGTGAGCCACAGGGACTCAGCAATCTCACACCCACGCGATCAAGACTATTTAAGCTCATAGGAATGGATAAGGCAAAAAATATGTGGAGCTGCAGCAAGCGACTAGCATATGTGGTGGCTAACTTATACGCAAAAGAGAGCGAGAAGAGAAGGCGAAGCACGAGCGAGAAGCTAAAGGAACATCCTGCGCAAGCATAACTCCAACACCGTGTCCACTTACCGGACTCCGCCGAGAAGGGGCCATCACGGTAACACACACGGTTGATTCATTTTAATTAAGTTTAGTTCAAGTAATCTACAACCGGACATTAACAAATTCCCATCTGCCCATAACCGCGGGCACGGCTTTCGAAAGTTCAATCCCTGCAGGGGGTCCCAACTTAGCCCATGACAAGCTCTCACGGTTAACGAAGGAATAGACCTCCACCCGAGACACACCGATCAGACTCGGCAACCCGGTATAACAAGACAATTCGACAGGTTAAAACAAGACCAGCAACACCGCCCGAATGTGCCGACAAATCCCGATAGGAGCTGCACATATCTCTTTCTCAGGGCACACTCAGATGAGCGCTCCATACAACTAAAACCAAACCTCGAGTTTCCCCGAGGGGGCGCTGCACAGGACTCTAGTTTGGACCAACGCTCAGAGGAGCACTGGCCCGGGGGGGATTAAAATAGGATGACCTTCGGGCTCCGGAAACCCAAGGGAAAAAGAGGCTAGGTGGCAAATGGTAAAACCAATGTTGGGCATTACTGGAAAAGCTTTAATCAAGGCGAACTATCAAGGGGTTCCCATTATAACCCAACCGTGTAAGGGACGCAACAATCCGGGAACATAACACCGATATGACGGAAACTAGGGCGGCAAGAGTGGAACAAAACACTAGGCGAGAGGCCGAGCCTTCCACCCTTTACCAAGTATATAGATGCATTAAGATAACATAGCAATATAATGATATCCCAACAAGTAAAATAAATGTTCCAACAAGGAACGGCTCCAATCTTCACCTGCAACTAACAACGCTATAAGAAGGGCTGAGCAAAGCGGTAACATAGCCAATCAACGGTTTGCTAGGACAATGGTGGGTTAGAGGATCAACATGGCAATTGGGAGGCTGACAAGCAAAAGGTAGGCATCGTAGCAGTGGCAAAGCAAAAGAGCGAGCAAACTAGCATAGCAAAGATAGTAGTGATTTCGAGGGTATGATCATCTTGCCTGCACAGTTGTCAGAGTTGACTGGATCCTCGCAAGCAAACTCAACGGGCTCCTCGGTAGCGAACTCGTCTCCCGGCTCTACCCAACAAGACAAACAAGCAACAAGGATACAATCAACCACGGGCAAGACCAAGCAATATGATGAAATGACGATATGCTATGCGGGATGCGATGCGGGATGCAAAATGCAAGATATGACAGGAAATGCATGAACCTGGCATCAACTTGAAAAACCAAGTGTGCCACTGGATAGAGGGGATGAAATCGCTTGAAAACGATATAAAGATCATTGGAATCGGAGCTACGGTTTGGAAATGGCAAGCGTTTTAAGATATGACACCGGTCTGCGATTTACAGCAAGTAGGCATCTAAATGCAACGAAATGAACATGCTACAGCCACCAAACATGAAAACAAAATACATGGCAGTGATGTACACAAGATGGTTAACAAAAGACTAGCACTGAGCCATGGGCAAATTCATCCATTAAGAGGTTCAAACAAGCATGGAAAAAATGAATATGCAAAACAGATTCCAGACTTAGTGAAATTAACACTAGTCTGAAATTTCAGATCACGATGCTCTCTTCGGAGCAGCAAAACAACATGATAGAAAACCTGAACATGACAAGTAAGA
>NC_041393.1:79067458-79076140 GCF_002162155.2 Triticum dicoccoides
GCTGGGCCTCGGGCCCGCGTCGGTGGCGGCGGCGAACTGGTCCCGCGGGGACACGTGGCGGCGGCGGGTTGGATGGCGGCGGCGGGCGGACGTTGTCCGGTCGAATCCGGACACGTCCGTCGGTGGCGGGGTTGATCTGTTTTTTTAACTAGGGTTTCGGACGGGGGAAGAAGAGATCCGAATGGAGGGGGTATAAATAGGCATAAGTGGAGCTAGGAGAGTCCAAAAGAGGTGCGGTTTTCGCCCACACGATCGTGATCGAACGCTCTAGGACATGGAGCAGAGTTTGGTGGATTTTGGGCCAAATTTGGAGGGGTGTTGGGCTGCAACACACACGAGGCCTTTTCGGTCCCTCGGTTAACCGTTGGAGTATCAAACGAAGTCCAAACGATACGAAACTTGACAGGCGGTCTACCGGTAGTAAACCAAGGCCGCTTGGCAAGTCTCGGTCCAATACGGAAATGTTTAATCCCCACACACGAAAGAAAGCTAGAAATGGCCACCGGAGGAGAACGAAGCGCCGGAATGCAAAACGGACAACGGGGAAAATGCTCGAATGCAAGAGATGAACATGTATGCAAATGCAATGCACGTGATGACATGATAAGAGATGCACGAAAAAGAAAAACAACACACGGAGACACAGACCCAAACCCGAGAAATAAATATAACTTAGCGCCGGAGACGGCAAGAGTTGGATACAAATATGGAAAGTATATCTGGGGCGTTACAACACTCCACCACTACGAAAAGATCTCGTCCCGAGATCTAGGACTGAAAGAACTCCGGGTACTCAGAACGGAGGTGATCCTCGCATTCCCAGGTAGCTTCACGGTCAGAATGGTGAGACCACTTGACTTTGAGGAATTTGCTTGATTTGTTGCGAGTCTTGCGTTCAGTCTCTTCAAGAATAGCAACTGGGTGCTCACGATAAGAGAGATCTTCTTGGAGCTCAATGTCCTCGAAGTTGACGGTGCGGTCAGGAATCTTGAAGCACTTTCGAAGCTGAGAGACATGGAACACATCATGAACATTTGCAAAGTTTGAAGGAAGCTCGAGTTGATAGGCGAGGTCGCCTCTCTTGCTGACAATCTTGAAAGGTCCCACGTATCTAGGGGCAAGCTTCCCTTTGATACCGAAGCGACGAGTACCTTTCATGGGAGAGACGCGGAGGTAAACATGATCTCCGATCTCGAAAACCAGATCACGGTGCTTACTATCATAGTAGCTCTTCTGGCGGGACTGGGCTGCTTTGAGGTTATCACGAATGACTTTGCACATATCTTCTGCTTCTGTGATTAGGTCATTACCCAGCAGCTGACGTTCACCGGTTTCAGACCAGTTGAGAGGGGTACGGCACTTCCTGCCATATAGAATTTCAAAGGGGGCCTTGCCCGAACTTGCTTGAAAGTTGTTGTTGTAAGAGAATTCAGCATAAGGAAGACAGTCCTCCCACTTCATGCCGAAGGAGATCACACAAGCCCTGAGCATATCTTCAAGAATTTGGTTGACACGCTCGACTTGACCGCTTGTTTGAGGATGGAAAGCTGTGCTGAAGCGGATGTTGGTGCCCATGGCCTTCTGAAAAGAATCCCAAAACTTGGAGGTAAAGATGCTGCCACGGTCTGAAGATATCACTTGAGGAATACCGTGCAGAGAGACAATGCGAGAGGTATAGAGTTCCGCCAATTGAGCTGCAGTGATCGACTCTTTGATAGGCAGAAAATGAGCCACTTTGGTGAGCTTGTCGATGACAACAAATATAGCATCATTGCCACGCTTGGACTTTGGAAACCCAGTCACGAAGTCCATTTCAATGTGGTCAAACTTCCATTCTGGAATGGCAAGAGGTTGGAGGAGACCAGCTGGCCTTTGGTGTTCTGCCTTCACTCTTCTGCAGACATCACATTCATTCACGAATTGAGCGATCTCGCGCTTCATTCGAGTCCACCAATAAGCTTGCTTGAGGTCCTGATACATCTTCGTACTCCCAGGGTGGATGGAGAGGAGAGAATTGTGAGCCTCGTCCATGATCATTTTACGAAGTTCACCTTTGGGCACAACAATTCGATCCTCGAAGAAGAGAGTGTCCTTGTCATCAAGTCGGTAACACTTGTACTTGGACTGACTCTTTGCAATACCAATCTTCACCTTCTTCACCATATCATCAAGAAGCTGGGCTTGGCGAATCTGGTCTTCCAAGGTAGGAGAAACTTGAAGGTTGGCGAGGAAACCTTGAGGAACAACTTGCAGATTCAGCTTGCGGAAAGCTTCACAAAGCTCGGGTTGATAAGGCTTGAGAATCAGACTGTTGCAATATGCTTTTCTGCTCAAAGCGTCAGCAATCACATTGGCCTTGCCTGGAGTATACTCGATACTCGGATTGTACTCTTGAATCATTTCGACCCATCGAGTCTGCCTGAGGTTGAGATTAGGCTGAGTGAAGATGTACTTGAGACTCTTGTGATCAGTGAAAATGTCCACTTTCCTTCCCAATAGAAGATGTCTCCAAGTCAACAAAGCGTGCACAACTGCCGCCAACTCGAGATCATGAGTGGGGTAGTTCTTCTCATTAGGTTTCAACTGGCGAGAGGTATAAGCAACAACTTTCTTCTCTTGCATCAGTACATCACCGAGACCTTGGAGAGAGGCATCACAAAAGACCTCGTACGGCTTGGTTTCATCAGGCGGAGTCAGAACTGGAGCAGTGATCAATTTCTCTTTCAAAGTGTTGAAAGCAATATCACACTCCGGAGACCAAACGTACTTGACGTGCTTCTGAAGAAGATTTGAGAGAGGCTTGGCGATCTTAGAAAAGTTTTCAACGAATCTTCTGCAATAGCTTGCGAGACCGAGGAAACTGCGGAGTTGCTTTACGTTCTGAGGAGGTTCCCAATTCACAATTGCAGACACCTTCTCAGGATTCACGGAAATGCCCTTGGCAGAGATGATATGACCAAGATAAAGAACCTCATCGAGCCAAAATTCACACTTGGAGAACTTGGCGTAGAACTGATGTTCTCTGAGCTTGTCAAGAACCAAACGCAAGTGCTTGGCATGATCTTCCTTGTTCTTCGAGAAAACCAGAATGTCGTCGAGATAGACCAAAACAAAGTCATTGGTGTAGGGGCTGAAGATGAAGTTCATCATGCGAGAGAACGTCGGAGGAGCGTTTGCGAGGCCAAAAGACATGATGGTGTATTCATATGAACCAAAGCTTGTTCTGAACGCCGTCTTGGGAATATCTTGCTCACGAATACGAATCTGATGATAACCCATACGGAGATCAAGCTTGGAGAATACTTGAGCACCTTTGAGTTGTTCGAACAGCTCATTGATGTTGGGAAGTTGGTATTTGTTCTTGATGGTCTTCTTGTTCACTGGACGGTAATCAACACAAAGTCGACTCGATCTATCCTTCTTCTTCACAAAAAGAACACCACAACCCCACGGAGAAGTACTAGGCCGGATGAGACCCAATCTTTCTTGCTCATCGAGTTGTTTCTTCAACTCCTTCAACTCTTCGGGGCCGAGCTTGTAGGGACGTTTGCACACAGGTTCCGTACCGGGCTCAAGTTCAATAACAAATTCAACCGGCCGGTTTGGAGGCATCCCTGGAAGTTCTTCTGGAAAGACGTCTTGATATTCGCAAACGACAGGAATTTGAGAGATGGCATCCAATTCACCCTTCTCATTGAGAGAAAACAACCGGATGGTATTATCCCGAGCGGCAAAGACAATGACATCCTCAGACGAATGAGTCAATTGAATCTGCCTGGCAGCACAGTCAAGATGTGCCTTGTGCTTAGAAGCCAATCCATTCCGAGAATAAGATCAATATCCGAGTTACCGAGAACAATTGGGGAAGAAAGGAACTTGTAGTCACCCAATGTGATAGTAACCTCAGGGACGCAGGTGTTAGCTGTCATCTGCTTGCCCGGTGACACAATTTGCAAGGAACTTTGCAGATACTGATAATCACACTCATACTTTGATGCAAAAGGTTTGGAAATGAAGCAATGCGATGCACCTGTGTCAAAAAGAACTTTTGTAGGAACATCGTTAACAGGAAGGTTACCCATGATCACATCTGACGAGTCCTCTGCCTGAGCTGCATTCACCATATTAACCTTGGCGTGCTTGGGATTGTGCTTGACCACAACTGTACTTGCCGATCTGACAGGAGGAGGAGGAGGAAGACGCCTCTGGTTGGTACACTTGTTGGCATAGTGACCCTTCTGTTGGCACTTGTTGCACGTGACCTCTGAAAGCGGACGGTGATACGGAGCACTCGGTCTTGGAGCTTGAGACGAAGCCTTGTTCTGAAAACCTGGGTTGGGTGGATGGGAGAAACCACTGCCACCTTTACTCTTTTGCTGAAACGGCTGACGGAACGGAGGAGGAGGAAGCCAATACTTCTGCTGCTTCGCCACTTGAGTAGAGGAAGAAGGAGTAACATCTCTGGCACGCTTCCTGGAAGCATCACACCTCATCTGAGCAGCCTCTTGCTTCAGTGCCATGTTGTAGAACTCATCGTATCTCAACGGCTCAAAGAGGACAAGAGCGAGCTGAATTTCCTCACGAAGACCACCCCTGAACTGATAGATCATGCTCTTCTCATCAGGAACATCCTGCTTGGCAAAACGGGCGAGCTTCTGGAACAACTTGTTGTAGTCATAGACAGACAAAGAGCATTGCTTCAGATTGCGGAATTCCTGACGCTTACTCTCAACCACACTTTGAGGGATGTGATGAGCGCGGAAATCTTGACGGAAATCGTCCCAAGTGATCAGACGTCCACCTCTGGAATCCTTGTACTGCTGGAACCACTCTGCAGCCTGATCTTTGAGCTGGAAAGAAGCGAACTTGACGAAATCTTCAGGCCTGACGTTGCTGCATTCAAAATGCTTGCCCAGATCCACTAGCCAATCGTCAGCATCGGTAGCCTCAACACAACTGCTGAACGTCTTTGGGCCATTTGCGAGGAACTGGTTCAGAGTAGCAAAGTGGTGCTGATTATGGCCTTGATTTCCTTGACTGCCTTGATTGCGCTCTTGGAGAATTTGCATGATCAACTGTGTGTTTGCATTAGTAGCGGCAATCACAGCTTGCCATGCTTCCGGAGGAGGCGGAGGTGGAGGCGGATCAGGATTCGGAGTCGTGCGCGTTGGAGGAGCCATCCTGAAGAGGTTGACCACCATTAGCACATTGATAGACAACAATATAGAAGCTGAATCCAACGGAATGAAAATTGCAACATATAGTCTTCACATCCGAACAAAATGAGCGAATGCATTCCTCTTCAAATGGTCACATATCCATAAATTGAGAAGCCACGTAGAATTAAGGTAGAGAAATAAATCAACAAGGTACGGATCAAGAACGAGTAATCGGTAAGAAATCCCAATCTCAAACCAATATCCGTGGAAGAAGAACTAGAGCTACTAGAATTCCCACCTATGAAACTCCCGAACCTTTCCGGTTATGCAATCAGGTGTTGGGGATTAAGGGGAAGCATAATATCTCACCCAAACTAGCAAATCCTACATCCAGCTGTATCCATCCTTCAACACATAACCAAGAAAACTTCGGAAACCATCTACCTCAACCTTTGAAAAGCATCCGTTATACAAGTTATGGCGATACTCCCGAACTCCCGCCCCAGTACTGGGTGGCGTCGAGGTTATCTCACCAACGAACTGCATAAAAGAGATTTCCGATGTCACGCACATATCTCAAGTATACCAGAATTGCAACGATAAAATTGTGACGACAACACCTCGGAGCTCAACTCCCCGGGACACTGCCACAACCCCTAAAGACAGGAGGCACCAAGAACAATGTTCTCGTCACAAAACCATCGGAACAAAACCAAGATACTCGCGTGATCCTAAATTTTTTTAGTGAAATTTGAGAAGAGAAGAGTCAAAACTCTACGTCAGGATGCCTTACCAGAGCGATGAGGATACTGGGAAGTAAAAGAATTCCTAAGCTCTCCGATATATAATTCCTAAGGACTCAAAACATTTTTCTAGACACAACTCGGCTGCTAAAAACGATCAAGCAATGGGGGCTCCTAAGGTCGGGGAAGGCTCTGATTACCAACTTGTAACGCCCTCGATGCGGCTATAGCTCCCACGTGTCGTGGCACGACTTAGAGACATAACCGCATTGAAAGCAATGTCGCAAGTCAGGCAATCATTACAACATCCCATGTAATACATAATAAAAGGGGGAGATAACATAGTTGGCTTACACTCGCCACGTCACATCAGAGTACATAAATAACATCCATCAAACAAACACTCATGGCCCGACTACGGCGCCAAAATAGAAAAGAACCCAACATGCGACAAGGCCCTGAATCGATAACCCCAACTAGGCACCACTACTGATCATCCGAAAAAGACACATAGTATCGCTGAGAGTCCTCGTCGAACTCCCACTTGAGCTCGTAATCGTCAACTGGAGCAGAAACACCTGGACCTGCATCTGGAGTTGTAGTATCTGTGAGCCACAGGGACTCAGCAATCTCACACCCACGCGATCAAGACTATTTAAGCTCATAGGAATGGATAAGGCAAAAAATATGTGGAGCTGCAGCAAGCGACTAGCATATGTGGTGGCTAACTTATACGCAAAAGAGAGCGAGAAGAGAAGGCGAAGCACGAGCGAGAAGCTAAAGGAACATCCTGCGCAAGCATAACTCCAACACCGTGTCCACTTCCCGGACTCCGCCGAGAAGGGGCCATCACGGTAACACACACGGTTGATTCATTTTAATTATGTTTAGTTCAAGTAATCTACAACCGGACATTAACAAATTCCCATCTGCCCATAACCGCGGGCACGGCTTTCGAAAGTTCAATCCCTGCAGGGGGTCCCAACTTAGCCCATGACAAGCTCTCACGGTTAACGAAGGAATAGACCTCCACCCGAGACACACCGATCAGACTCGGCAACCCGGTACAACAAGACAATTCGACAGGTTAAAACAAGACCAGCAACACCGCCCGAATGTGCCGACAAATCCCGATAGGAGCTGCACATATTTCTTTCTCAGGGCACACTCAGATGAGCGCTCCATACAACTAAAACCAAACCTCGAGTTTCCCCGAGGGGGCGCTGCACAGGACTCTAGTTTGGACCAACGCTCAGAGGAGCACTGGCCCGGGGGGGATTAAAATAAGATGACCTTCGGGCTCCGGAAACCCAAGGGAAAAAGAGGCTAGGTGGAAAATGGTAAAACCAATGTTGGGCATTGCTGGAAAAGCTTTAATCAAGGCGAACTATCAAGGGGTTCCCATTATAACCCAACCGTGTAAGGGACGCAACAATCCGGGAACATAACACCGATATGACGGAAACTAGGGCGGCAAGAGTGGAACAAAACACTAGGCGAGAGGCCGAGCCTTCCACCCTTTACCAAGTATATAGATGCATTAAGACTTAGTGAAATTAACACTAGTCTGAAATTTCAGATCACGATGCTCTCTTCGGAGCAGCAAAACAACATGATAGAAAACCTGAACATGACAAGTAAGAGCATGGCATGGAGCTACTCAACAAGCTTAACAAAACACCCAAAGTGACCTGGGGCCAAAAGGGTTCACAAAATACTCTACCGAGCTCACGAACATAGCTCGAACACAATCAGTTTTCAGACTTGGTGAAAACTGAGACATGCTGAAATTTAACTCACGAAGGCATGTAAACGAGCTCGATGCACTCACTACGGTGCAAGTCATGGCAAGGAAAGCATATAACCAGCAAGAAGGCACAATGTGCTAGCTACACATGGCAAGAACGAAGGCATAGCATGCATGGAACACTAACGGTAGCATCGGCAAAATCGCAAACAAGTTGACGATCTGCCCAGATTAACAACGAAGCAAAAGTTGAGCTCGATTGAGTCAACCTAGAGCACTCCAAATATGCCAACAAAGACATGGATGGATAGAGCATAACATAAATATCAAAACCCCCTTACTGATCATCCTCAAAAGAGGCACGGATCACTAGGAAACAAGCTGGACATATAGCATCATGAACTAAAATATCCCAGACTTAGTGAAAATCACTAAGTCCCTGAAATCTGCAATCTCAGGTACCTCTCTTCGCAAGCTTGCACAAGACAACACACACATCCTAAAAATGCATGGGTGGCACCTCTGGAAAGAAGATAAAATGCTTAACAATTCATCCCAAAGGGGCACAGGCATATCATGCACGAATTAAACATGGCAAAAATGACAAAAGTGCATGATGAACTAACGGATCTGCGATTTAACTCACGAAGCCTCCTTCTAACAGAATTTTGGGTATCAAGATGACCTCAAATGCAAATGATGCAATGGAATGAAATGATGTACATGTCGAGACGAAGATTTTGATATATCATATGCCCAAAACGGAGCTACGGTTGCGGAGATACAAGCAGTCAAAGGTAGCACGAAAATTAGGGTTTCGGGGGAGAGAGGTCAACCCAGATCTAGATCCAGCGGCACGGATTACGAGGCGGCCGGGGCACTGTAGCACGAGTCGCCGGAGGAGCTCGTCGCCGGAGCCGGTGGAGGAGGGGAGGCCGGCGAGGCGGCGGGGTGAGGCCGGGGTGGCGCCGGGGAAGACTGGTGGCGGCGCCCGGCGGCGGTGGACGCGGCCCGCGCGCCGGCGAGGGCGGCG
>NC_041393.1:79076384-79162140 GCF_002162155.2 Triticum dicoccoides
CGCGGGGACACGTGGCGGCGGCGGGTTGGATGGCGGCGGCGGGCGGACATTGTCCGGTCGGATCCGGACACGTCCGTCGGTGGCGGGGTTGATCTTTTTTTTTTTAACTAGGGTTTCGGACGGGGGAAGAAGAGATCCGAATGGAGGGGGTATAAATAGGCATAAGTGGAGCTAGGAGAGTCCAAAAGAGGTGCGGTTTTCGCCCACACGATCGTGATCGAACGCTCTAGGACATGGAGCAGAGTTTGGTGGGTTTTGGGCCAAATTTGGAGGGGTGTTGGGCTGCAACACACACGAGGCCTTTTTGGTCCCTCGGTTAACCGTTGGAGTATCAAACGAAGTCCAAACGATACGAAACTTGACAGGCGGTCTACCGGTAGTAAACCAAGGCCGCTTGGCAAGTCTCGGTCCAATCCGGAAATGTTTAATCCCCACACACGAAAGAAAGCTAGAAATGGCCACCGGAGGAGAACGAAGCGCCGGAATGCAAAACGGACAACGGGGAAAATGCTCGAATGCAAGAGATGAACATGTATGCAAATGCAATGCACGTGATGACATGATAAGAGATGCACGAAAAAGAAAAACAACACACGGAGACACAGACCCAAACCCGAGAAATAAATATAACTTAGCGCCGGAGACGGCAAGAGTTGGATACAAATATGGAAAGTATATCTGGGGCGTTACACAATGGCCCCTCCACGATTTGAGCCCAAGCTCCGCCACTGCACCTAACCCTAACATCAAAAGCCGGAAGCCCCAGCCGAGCCACATATCGGGTCTGGGGTACAAACCGGTTCGACGCACTCGTGTGTCATCGCCGCCATCTTCCACAGGTCCGTCTTCAGAGCAAATATTGAGGCTTCTACCTTGTCTGGCCACTCAGCCATCGACGTCACCATGACACCAGACAGCTTCGTCCTCCTGCGCGAGTCCATCGCCACACACCGGACGCCGAATCTCCACTGCGCCACGCCGTCGAGATACGCCGCCATCAATGAGTAGGATGAAGCACCGCTCCGACGAGTCCGGCAGGGCTGCTGAAGACCAAGCACCGTGGAAGAAGGACTCCGAGGCTGAGCACATAGGCGACAGAGCGCCAACGCACCGCCACCAGACGAACTCCAACCATGCCACCAACCGCCGCCAAGCAACCAAAGCATCACATCCACCCCAAGCTCGCCATGAACGACACCCCCAAGAGGGTGATGACGCCCAGAGCGCTGCTGTCGCTCGATCCGGCAAGGATTTGGGCTTTCGCCCGGCATACGAGCTGGGTGGAAGGAAGAGGGGAAGGAGGCGACCTGGACGGCGCCTACAAGAAGGGTACGACGCCCTCGGGCGTCGCCGCCATCGTGGCCAACACTGCTGGCCTCGGATTTCTCCGGAGACACCTCCCACCTCCAGCCGCCAAACAGGTACAACTCCGGCGACAAAGGCCGCCCAAAGCAGGACCATCGGAGGCAGCCCTGGTTGAAGTAGACGGAGGCCTTCAGATCTGGATCGGGCGCCGCCGAGACGCCCGCACTACAGCCGCCACCCGCCGCCGCCTCGCGCCCCTGCGGCCGAGGAAGAACGGCCAGCACCAACGAGCACCGGTCACCGCAGACCCGACGTTGGTCCACCAGCCGAGGCCGCCGCCATGGATCCAAAGCCCCCCGAGGAAGAACGGGGCGGCCAGATCCTCGCCGCCACCTTCACCAGTGGCCGAGCGGCGAGCCGGCGGCCACCTCCGGTGGCAACGAGGGAGAGGAGGGGTGGGGGAGAGGGCCGGCGGCGGGCTAGGGTTACGCCGCCTGAGTCGCCCCTGTGGGAGCGACGCGGGCAACTTCAGGGTGCCATGCTTCGTTAATAAAATCCCTGACCAAGCTTATATGTGGTACTTCCAACCCACAAACTAAACAGATTTCTTAGTTCAGATCATACATTTAGTTTTATGTAGGAAAAGGCTAGCACGGCTCTTAAGAACCCTAACCAATGCTGCTTTGGTTTTACAACTTTCATTGCTTCTAACATCCAAATCAAACTGTTGTTACACACATGTTTGCTGTATAGATGCACTAAAAAAATCCTACATTTACTTTCTCATGGAATTACAAGCGTGACCAAAAATCAGTTTGGTTTCATGCCTGGGAGGTCGACCATGGAAGCCATTTTCTTGGTACGACAACTTATGGAGAGATATAGGGAGCATAAGAAGGACTTGCATATGGTGTTCATTGACTTGGAGAAGGCCTATGATAAGATACCGCGGAATATCATGTGGTGGGCCTTGGAGAAACACAAAGTCCCAGCAAAGTACATTACCCTCATCAAGGACATGTACAATAATATTGTGACAAGTGTTCGAACAAGTGATGTCGACACCGATGACTTCCCGATTAAGATAGGACTGCATCAGGGGTCAGCTTTGAGCCCTTATCTTTTTGCATTGGTGATGGATGAGGTCACAAGGGGTATACAAGGAGATATCCCATGGTGTATGCTCTTTGCGGATGATGTGGTGCTAGTTGACGATAGTCGGACGGGGGTAAATAGGAAGTTAGAGTTATGGAGACAAACCTTGGAATCGAAAGGGTTTAGGCTTAGTAGAACTAAAACCGAGTACATGATGTGCGGTTTCAGTACTACTAGCTGTGAGGAGGAGGAGGTTAGCCTTGATGGCCAGGTGGTACCTCGGAAGGACACCTTTCGGTATTTGGGGTCAATGTTGCAGGAGGATGGGGGTATTGATGAAGATGTGAACCATCGAATCAAAGCCGGATGGATGAAGTGGCGCCAAGCTTCTGGCATTCTCTGTGACAAGAGAGTGCCACAAAAGCTAAAAGGCAAGTTCTATAGGACGGCGGTTCGACCCGCAATGTTGTATGGCGCGGAGTGTTGGCCGACTAAAAGGCGACATGTTCAACAGTTAGGTGTGGTGGAGATGCGTATGTTGAGATGGATGTGTGGCCACACGAGGAAGGATCGAGTCCGGAATGATGATATACGAGATAGAGTTGGGGTAGCACCAATTGAGGAGAAGCTTGTCCAACATCGTTTGAGATGGTTTGGGCATATTCAGCGCAGGCCTTCAGAAGCTCCAGTGCATAGCGGACGGCTAAAGCGTGCGGAGAATGTCAAGAGAGGGCGGGGTCGACCGATTTTGACATGGGAGGAGTCCGTTAAGAGAGACCTGAAGGATTGGAGTATCGACAAAGAGCTAGCTATGGACTGGGGTGCGTGGAAGCTTGCTATCCATGTGCCAGAGCCATGAGTTGGTTGCGAGATCTTATGGGTTTCACCTCTAGCCTACCCCAACTTGTTTGGGACTAAAGGCTTTGTTGTTGTTGTTGTTGTTGTTACTTTCTCATAGAATTGCATTTTTTTGGTTGTAAAAATAGGATGAGCAGCAACTTTCTTCTCAACATGATGGCCTCCTGAAAATAATTGAGACCCGTCCATCACTTATTTATGAACTACTTTTCAGTGTCTTCTATCGATGATAAGTGAGCTACTTTTTCTTTAGAGATCGCCATCTCATTGGCACTAACTTGTATAGCACACAGTTTCCCTTCCCAATGCACTCGTAATGCATAGATAGTCCCTCCTAATCATTTTGTGTTTGTTTTTTTGTCATGATTCACATCGAATTTCCGACATCAGAGACACGTATGCTGTTAATCAGGTGCTGAAGGTAAGATCAGGACACAAAAAACATATGGGATTTAATAATTAGCAGTTTATGTGCGAAAATACTTATTTTCCAGGAATCTAGCTTCATGTAAGCATGCAAAGTTGATTTTTATCATCCAATTTGAACAATTGCAGAAAAAATCAATCCTCTCCACTTGAAGGTAGGTGATGCACACAGATTTCTTCTTACCTTGCAAGCACCGTTGGATGAAGAGAGTAGGCATGATCATGGACAAACGCAGTGAGTGCTCAACCCATCTGTACATACGCTGCACTTTATGCCCCCGTGCCGCTGCCATCCTTATCATGCCTCTCCTTGATCTGGCTCCCCAGTGCCGTCTTGCCTCGATCTTGCAGGAGAGGAGGACATTGTTTATTTGCGTAGGGCTGTCGGGGGATAATTCGATCGAGTAGGAGTTGTTACGTGGAAGAGGAGCTAGCAGCTGGGCGATCGTTTGGCTAGGTGACGAGGAAGAAATTGATACGGCCGGCCGTTGTACGGGAGCACGGCCAGAGATGGAGTTCGATACGGTCTGCACCCAAATCAGAAGGTTTGGCCACCCTTAACAATATCCTCATCGGATATAACTTGGGGAAGGCGAAGGCGTACCCCCTACTATATAAGCTCGGCCACCCACGCCCCAAACAAATCACAACCAACCTTCCTCAAGTCGTTTGTTCCCCCGAGCAATCGAGTTGTGTTCCCGGCGATCGATCGATCCATCTTGCTGAGCATCATGGTTTCCGCCGACGTGGCCCGCAACATCGTCGGCATCATTGGCAATGTCATCTCCTTTGGACTCTTCCTCTCCCCTGTGTAAGCCCTTTCCTCCTCCTCTCGGCTATGTATTCATGGATAGAAGGTGGTTGCTAGGGCATGAATCTGACGCTCGTTTTCTGCTTGTGCGTACGCAGGCCGACGTTCTGGCATATCTGCAAGGCCAAGAACGTGGAGGAGTTCAAGCCGGACCCCTACCTGGCGACGCTCATGAACTGCCTGCTCTGGTTCTTCTACGGGCTCCCTATCGTCCACCCCAACAGCACCCTCGTCCTCACCATCAACGGCATCGGCCTCGTCATCGAGGGCGCCTACATCATCATCTTCATCATCTACGCGGCCAAGAACACAAGGGTACGTACGTGCAACCCTCCTAGTGCCCCCTCATCCGGCCTACTGTCTCTTTTCGCCATTAGTTTCTGTACAGAAGATCCTCCTGCATGCCCCTAACCCATGCCATCCGCCTGTGCTTTGCGTGCAGTGGAAGATGCTCGGCGTGCTCGCCATCCAGGCGGCGTTCATGGCTGCTGTGGTGGCCGGTGTGCTCGTCGGCGCCCACACCCATGAGAAGCGCTCCATGATCGTAGGCATCCTTTGCGTCATCTTCGGCTCCATCATGTACGCCTCCCCGCTCACCATCATGGTACGTACCGTACCCCAACTTATGGATCGTCGACCCGTGATCTTTGATAACTGCTTTAACTTGTGAGTTCAGGTGGCTAATTAATCTGCGTTGTGCATGTATGATGTTGTAATGATACGTTGTCTAGAAAAATACATGCCTATAATTTATTTTTAAAGTTCTAGTAGATGCTTTTGACAGACCTCAATTTGTTAAGTAGTACACCTTATTTGTTGTTGATTCTGCTTGAAAAACTATGTCCATCTAAAAGATGCACTCACCTTTCATGTTTTAACGTTCGTGCCAAAACCCTGTTAAAAAAAAGTCCGAATTGTGTTATTCACCTCTCACGCACCCAAGTTCTTCTACAATATGCTACATCATATATTTTTAATCAAAAAGGCCTACGGTTTATTTCTATCTCAAAGGTAAACTTTCTTTACAGGGCGAATTACTAGCTCAGGCTAATTGTTAATGACGGATGCTTTTACCAACTAACGAGTGTACTAAATGCTAATATAACTAAAAAAAATTGAGATGAAAGTAGTAATATTGTACTGCTTATTTGCAGGGTAAAGTGATCAGGACCAGGAGTGTGGAGTACATGCCATTCTTCCTGTCACTGGTAAACTTCCTCAACGGTCTCTGCTGGACGGGCTATGCGCTAATCAAGTTTGACATCTACATCACGGTATGTACATACACATTGGATAAAAAAAAGTCACAAACCCATCCAGACTTACAATCAAGAATTCCTCAGCGCGGTTCGATCTAATTGTTATGTCCTCTTTAAATTCTGTGCAGATCCCCAATGCCCTCGGTACAATCTTCGGCCTCATCCAGCTGATCCTTTACGGGTACTACTACAGATCTACCCCCAAGAAGGGCAAGAATGTCGAGCTGCCCACCGTCCTCACCAAAAACGCCGTTACCAGCGGCAACGTCTCCGTCACCATAGAGAAATAAGCTTTGCTTCGTTTTTAGCCCTAAAGATTTTGAGCAGTTAATACCGGATGATACTTCAACAGGTCTGATGTTAATTAGTTGTACTTTTTGTTAGCTAGTAGAGTCTGAGATTGCCTTTAATTTTGTGAACCATTGTCGTCTGTCCGAGACTACAGTGCAAATTGCAAGTGTATATAAATACCAATGCAGCTGAGTTATCCCAGAGATATATTATGAAAACCACGTATGCTTGCCTGTTTTCAATCTGCTCTTACGTGATGATACAATTGATTTGTTAATTACAGTGTGTGGTGGCTTTGTTAAATTATTTTATTCAATATCCACGATGTGTTTGTATTATGTTTCGGGCAAGGTCCTCTTCTGTTTTCTGCACAAAAACACCCAAAGGGCATCTTATTGGTGATGCAACTTGAACCTGGTGTCAGCGTAAACGAGACACAGACTTAACCTCTAATTACCGGTTCAGTTGGATGGCTCCTGCTCTTTTCCCGTGAGGCTGCCTTGTTACCACATCGACCTCTTTTTTGCGGGAAGTATGATGCTTTGAGTCCATGCTAGAAATATTTTTCTGAATCTTGTAACATGTTAATTGTTTGTCATATATATTTCATTAGTGTGTTTGATTGATTGCATGGTGTCTACTATATAGACACACACTTTTTCGTCAAGAAAAATGAGTTGAGTATAGGAAGAGCTATGCTCAAATTAGATAGCCCATCAACTTGTGGCTATAACTAGTAAGAACCCAGACCTTTCCATTAAGGGAAATAAAATAAAATCCAACTTGAAGCAACATCCAAACAAGCAGCCCAGGCTAGCTAAACACATCCACGCTAGACCACAGACCGTGTTTTAATATCCAAGAGCAAGGTTTTTTTTATCAATTTATTTTCTTTGTATTTGAATGATCTAGAGTCATCTAGCAATCATTACTATATGAATCTAATTAGATTCTGTTTGATCAATGATCACTTATAATTTGTTAGGTTTTGTTCCCGAATCATCATCATGTCTACTAGAATTAGGAAACAAGATTCTGGTTCTGCAAAACAAAGAGTGCCAGTTGAGGCTCGAACTCAAACGAGTGCCCTCGATAGATATTTAGTGAGACTCCCAACTTGATTATGAAAATCACACCGCAGATGTTAATGTTGATGATGGTGGTGATGATAATACAATAGGAGGTTGAGGCTCATGATGCAGAAATTGATGTCTTGGAGATGATGTAGTACGAAGATATAATTGAAGATTATATTCCACGAAATACTAGACGGATGGTCCTTTTTGGTAGAACATGAGGTTCGTTCATTGCTTTGTGATCACATTACTAGTTTAGCATAGTATTTGATATATGCCTAAATAAGGTACAAATAAAACAGACTGGAAATTATATAATAAAGTGACAGTATGGTTTACGCATATTAATTCTTCTGTTATGTGAATTGTTCAATATTTTGGGCCAGATTTTGGTTTCTACCCGAGGCCCCAAATTTCCGGAGATGGCCCTGCTAAACAGCCGATGAATCCAGCCGAAGACCGATAGCCTTAAGTGAGTTGGTTTCTAGCCCCGCACAGCTCCAAACACTACATTTGCCACCTGTTCAAAGAGGCTTACTCCCCATGCAACAGATATTTGTTGACCTCCTTTCTCTACAAAAACAACCAATAGTGTATCCAATATCCAATTAGTTTGATCACAACAGACACATCATGGGGGAGAGGAGCAGGAAATTTGGGGGAGGGGCGGTTGCTACGGGTGGGATAAGATCATGGGGAATATTTTTTTTTGTTTTTTACCGACTGAGGGCCATAGGCTAGCAAGGGTAGAAAATTTTCAAAAAAGACTGAGGGAAATGGTATTTTCGACATAAACGCATGAAATATTTTTAGGAAATTAGAGTTTCTTTTAGTGTGAAAATACGTTTCTCGACCCGTACAACTATGATTGATACTTGTGGGCCCAGAAGACCAAGGTCGTTACTTGTGGACCCGGAAGACTAAGATCGTTACTTGTGGGCCTGAACGACGAATATTGGTATTTGTGGACAAGGATAATACTTGCGAGGCCGGACAACTAAGGTTGGTACTTGTGGGTCCGGACGACTATGATCGATACTTGCAAGGCTGGACGACTATGAGTTGTTTCTATGGGAGTGCATGGGAACAAGAGCCCCCTAGCAGCCACTTATATACTCGATGAGGTTAGGGTTTATAGAGAGAGAAATCCAATCTAGGGCTGCCCCTCCAACTTGGAGGTTAAGTTGGTCGCATGGTATAACATCGTCAGTAGGACCTTGGTTAGGTCTTCAATATTGGCAACTAGGTGGGTGGTTGGCGGGTAAAAAAATCCGACCATCCCACATGACTCCCATATCCTGTCATAAACAGAGGGTTGGACATCCAACATTGCAAGCCTATGAATCCCATATATCATCTCATTCAGAAGGGTTTTGCTGCATTCCTCATAAGCCTGACCTGACATGACACCAGTGCTAGGGGAAGTTTTACCGAGAACCGATCTGACATAGATCTAGGGTCTTCCTGCGAGGTCATCAGGTCGGTTGTCGGGCACCAGAGCTGCGTCATCAGATTCGGGATTGTGACTAGGTCTGATGTAAGGTTTTCTTACTCGCCCTGATCCTTATCTTAAATTGGCTTTGGGATGGGCATGTCTTGCTGTCCCTCGATCTGGTCTGATACCCAACTCAAGAAGGCCAGCTTCCCACGATAATTCGTGGTATACTCCAAGTTGTCAAATCTCATAACCTAGCTGGGAGCAAGGTTCTCAGCCTGGCCTAGATGGCCGGTTGAGTAAGTGAAGAGCATGATGCCCCCGAAAACAAAGATCTAGCCTGGCATAAAGGTCATGCCAGAACCCATCTGCTCACCCATGTTGATCGCCATTGATTCGCGGTGGCTACGTAGCGAGACCTGCATGGGCCACCAATGGCGGGTCGATTCCTGTGAATCTCGGGTAGGGGTCCCAAGCTAGTAGCCTAGATGTGATGATAAAATTGGATGCATGTTTTACCCAAGTTCGGGCTCTCTCATAGAGATAATACACTATCTCTAGCTTTTTGATACTATTGATTTGTGACGGAGTACAGAGTACATGTTTATCTACCTCGAGATTGATGATGTCATCTACAAGCCCTACCACCCGGGTTTATATAGTTACCATGGGTTCTAGGGTTATAGATAAGTCGACTATGTATATGGTAGATCGTGGTATAGACGACATCTAAGTCTTTCGAGTATACATCAAGTCTTCAAAACATTTCATCTATGCACCATGGGCCTTTTGGAGATGGCCCGTTAGTGAACCGACAAGGAGGTCCTTGACTCGGCCCACCTGGTCGAGAGACTGACATGGCGAGTACCCACTAGTCCAGGACACCATAACCTGAACCTAGCAGAGTTTCTCGAAACTCGGGCCAACCAGACCAGGATGATGAGACACCTCTTCTGTTTACTGTTCGCGGAGATGACCTGGAACTTCTAGATGACGCGTAACAAGATGGTTATTGAGTGTATCTTCTTAGAGGGGGCAATTGAATCTATATTCAAACTAGATGACCCGTTGCGCCCATGGCGCAAGAGCGAGAGTGAGCCGAGTATTCAAATCATGTAAGTGAGAGTGATTGAGAACCAATTTAATAGATACTTAGGTACACATTGTGTTATATATCCTATTACATTGTAAGCATGTGTCAGGACCCCGACTCAATGCCACATCGATCTAGCATGTAGCACCTCATATCACTTTGCGGCCTCACGCACGGTATTCCCACGGGTGTCGCCTTACCTTTGCCCGGGACCGTTTGCGCCTTTTGGCACACGTATATGACAGTGTCGCTAGCATCCATATGATAAGGAGCCCGGGCTGACATGGCTAGTCGTAAACCCAAAGTGGCACAGACTTACAGGGACAGGCATCCATGACCCAGCATCGAACGTGTCGGTCATCAGCGAGTGAATCCAGGCTGTAGCACTGGGCTAGCAGGACTCCGGTGAACCGGGCTGTAGCGGGCTAACAGGACTCTGGTATTCATCGCGTGACATTTCCCCGAAGGGACAGACACAGGAACGAAGAAGGACACATGCCGGCCAGCCTAAGTGTTCCGGAGCAGTAGCAAGCTACCATGGCTCGGTGGAAACACTAGGAGACATTTCCCGGTAAGAGAGGCTACTAAAGATAAACAACTAGATAGTCAGATCCCACACATACCAAGCATTTCAATAACATACACACAATATTCTCGATATGTGCAATACAACATGGTATCACAAAATGACTCTACGACTCAAGTAGTTTATTCATTAGGCTCCGAGGAGCGAGATATTACAAACAGGGGTCTCATGACCCAACAATCAGAGCATACAAATCAAAGCACAAGCGGAAGCTATCATGTCTGAGTACAGACATCTATAAATGAAAAAGGCTGAGAAGCCAGACTATCTACCAGATCCTGCCGAGGGCACAAGATCGTAGCTGAGGTAACAAGCTAAACGTCGAAGTCCACGTGGAACTACTAGTGAGACTGAAGTCTCTCTGCAAAAACATAAAATAGGCAAACGTGAGTACAAATGTACCCAACAAGGCTTACATCAGAACTAACTACATATGCATCATTTTCAACAAAGGGATGGTGGGGTTTAACTGCAGCAAGCCAGCTTTGACTCGGAGGCTATCCTAAACTACGACTGCAAGTAACTCTTTTGAGGTGGCGCACACGAGTCCACATATTCACCATATCAATACACCACTATGGATCCGCTCCCGTCTCCCTACGAGAACGCCATCCATAGCACTCACGCTTATCTTGCGTATTTTAGAGTATCCACTTTCACTTGTCTATGAACTGATATAAGCAACCCAGAAGTCCTTTTCCGCGGACACGGCTATTCGAATAGATGATATTAACCCTGCAGGGGTGTACTTCTTCATACATGTTTCCACCACTTAGCGTCTGCACACGACATGTGCTCGGCAGACTTCAAGCGAAAGCCGACGTGGGTGTAGACCACGACCTACCTAAACACTCAAGTCTCTAGTCCAGGTTTATCGCCTATTCAGGTTCCATCCATGAGGAGATCCGGCCGGAGTTTCGCTCACAGCCCCAAACGATGTGAACAGGGTTCCCGAGATACCAAACGGGCATCCGGTACACCGTGCCACGTACCTACCGCATCACAGCCCACCCCTACGGTCAGCGCTGTCCACGGCCTCCAGTAAGCTACAAACACCAGAAACTACTTGCAACTCCTGGACAGAGGACTAGGGTGAATAAGAAGTCGAGCGGGGTCATATTTCAGGGCCCAATGTATGGTAGTAGCTGAATCATGGATCACAAACACAGAACTCAGTTCCTGAGGACGGCTTCAATGAGACAACCCACCATGTACTCCTACATGGCCTCTCACCGCTACCTTTACCAAAACGTGTTCACACACTTAGCTCACACACAGTAGGACATGTTCACACGCCTCTGATTCATCCCCGATAAATCAGACCTGACTCAACTCTAAGCAGTAGCAGGCATGACAAACAAGCAAGAATGAGTAGGCACAACAGGGCTCAAACAACTCCTACTCATGCTAGTGGGTTTCATCTATTTACTGTGGAATGACAGGTCATGCAAAGGATAAAGGGGTTCAGCTACCGCAGCAAGTAACAGATGAATCGATGTTGTCCTAATGCAGTAAAAGAGAGCAGGAGCAAGAGAGTGGGATTGTATCGGAATGAACAAGGGGGTTTTGCTTGCCTGGCACTTCTGAAGATAACATTGAGTCTTCATCAGTGTCAACGATCACATCATCGGTATCACGTCTATCGAGAGGGGACAAATACCGGCAACACAGAAGGGAACACAATCAATGCAATGCACAATATGATGCATGATCATGACATGGCAAAATGAATGTGTTTTGAGCTAATGCAACTAAAACCAGATTAAATGAAATTGGTTTGAATATAAAATTCAAATTCAAACTCCATATGTGATTATTCAAATGCCATTTAATTGATTTGTGCTAAACAGCAGCTATAAGTTGTTCTAACATGCATGAAAATGGTACAGATGGATTCCTTGAATTTTTCTGATAATTTTTCATATATAAATTATTTAATTTGGAGTTACGGTTGAATTTCTATGAATTTTAGAAGTTTATACAATTTTCTGGAATTTATAAATTATTTCCTAATTTATTTTAATTCCAGAAAGGAATTATTGCGTCAGCATTGCGTCACAGTGACGTCAGCAGGGTCAACTGGGCGCTCAGGGTCAAACCTGACGTGTGGGGGCCACACGTCAGTGACACAGGTTAGACAGGGGGGGTTAGTTTAATTTAATTAAAGATTAGGGCACTAGGGCCCACATGTCAGTGGCTCTGGGGTTAGATTAGGTGGTGATTAGCTCAAGCTAATCACCTGATGGCGGGGGCCCACCTGTCGTGGACCCAGGGGGGGTCAAAGGTCAAACCTCCTGGTCGGCGGGGTCAACTCGCCGGCGTTTAGCCGCCGGCGAGGCTAAACGCGGCGGTGCAGGTGCGGGTTTCACGTACAGGGCACCGTTCGGGGCGCCGTTGGGCGCTATGGATAGCTGGGAGTGGCCCGCGGCGAGTGGTGCAGGTAGTTGGGTTCGGGGACGCTGGAAAAGGCGCCGGCGACGTGTTTGGCGGCGGCCGGAGCTACGGGTTCAAGCGGGGCGAGGCCACAGAGAACGGGAGAGATGGCTAAGGGGCTCACCGGGCTCCTGAAGATGCTAGGAGCACGGTGCCGTGCTCGGTTTCGAGCCTTACCGGCTGCAGTGACGGCGGCGACATGGTCAGCGGCGGCCGGAGTTCGGCCGCGACGGAGCTTTGGCCTAGAGCTCGCAAACGCGAGGGGAGAGAGAGGGGTTCTGCACGGAGGCTCACCGCGGAGCTGTAGGGAGGGTCAGTGGGCTCGGGGGCGCGCCGGAGTGGCCGAATTCGACGGAGACGGCACCGGGGCCGAAGCTTGGAGATGATGACGATGGCGGCTGCTCGGGGCCCTTCTGGTCGCGTGAGACGTCGAGGAGGTCGAGGGAGGCACTGCGGAGCTCTGGGAGGCGTCGGGGAGGCGAGAGGGGGATGGTGGCCGCGGCGAACGGCGTCGGTGGCGACGGCTCCGTTCGGGTCCGAGGTGCGGAGCAAGAGGGAGAGCAGGAGAAGGGAATGAGCACGGGAGGGAGTTGAGAGAGGCCTGAGGGAGCCGCGTGGCGTCTCCAGGGAGTAGCGGAGGCAAGCAGGGAGGCAGGAGGTGGCCGAGGCGGCATCGGCGCTCGCCACCGAGCTGCTTCGGTGCGAGGGGAGGATGATGACAAAGGGGAGGAGGTGGGCTGGGCCGGCCAGGTGGGGGAGCTGGGCCGGTTCTGGTGGCTGCACGGGTGAGGCCAGGTAGGCTTTACTCCTTTTATTTTTTTCTGTTCTGTTTTCTTTTATTTAATTCTTTGCCACTGTTTTGAATTAAAAATAATAATTCAAACAATGCCAAAGCTCCTCTGAATATTTTATATTGCTAGATGGACTTTTCCAAAAGCTTATAAAATATTTCAGGGGGTATTTGAAATTATATTCTAATTATATGAATATAATTCAAATTCAAATAGCTAATGAATTAAATCCAAAGTCCCAAAAATAAATCCTTAAAAATGTTTAATATTTTGGTTGGGACCAGAACCCTTACCAAAAATTATCAAACATTTAAGAAGAGCCTTTTGGAGCAATGAATGAGATTTCTAGGGTTTTTGCCCCTCTTTTATTTAGGGTTTTGAGGCTTCCAAAATTCCTCAATTCAAGTTTCAAAAATATAGACATGATGCACACATGAAGCTAGCCTAGAGCACTACCAGCAGCTAGGGATGTGACAACTCACCCCCACTAAACAAGAATCTCGTCTCGAGATTCAAGCGTATGGTAAAGTGAAGGGTAACGCAGACTAGTATAATCTTCACGATCCAGGGTGCACTTCAGTTGAACGTTGATTCATTCACCATCATTGCCTTGAAGTCTTGCCTTGAAAAACCCTGTCAACATGACATGGAGGGAAGAAGGGGACTCTAGAAGGGTCGATCTTCTCGAAGATCGAACAACTCACGGAATGAGACATAGGACCATCTCTCGGGTTGAGACACGAGATACACGTCAAGAGGGGTGGAAAGAAACGGATGACGAAGGTTCACTAGGTAGACAACAATTCCACACCTAAGAAGGTGGTAAACGATTGTCAACGTAGCGAGGAGTTAAGTTGACATGACACCATAATGATACACCTTAGGGGAGGTGACTCGAAGATATATCCCCTTAAGTGGCAAAAAGAATTACTTTTGATTCAGAGATCATTGAAACTCTTTAAACCAGCCTAAGGCAATTCTCGAGCGATCATTTGAAGGGGGTCGGTAGAATGGCATACTCGGACTTGGATGATGTGGATTACCTTGTTGAAGACAACGCAATGGATGAATTTGCTTATCACCGGAAATGGAAGAGACCCATGGTAGAATGGCACATTGGCGGTGCGGGCTAGGAACAGAATGCAAACGCTGGGAATGATTCTGGTAACTGGGGAGGAACCCAACAACAGAGAGTTATTCCACTATTGGAATGGTTATAGCATAACCGAGGAAACTGAGAGCGCTATACAGTTAATGCCGACGATCAAACCTAGCACTTGCGCGTGCTCTCAAGAACTTGAGCAATTCCATAATCATCAAAGTTTTACCAACATCCGTGTCAAGGATCCTGGCAACACAACTTGCTACCATGATGAATGGTGATGGAGGATAACACTTTCTCAGATTTCATCTTAGCGAGCCAAGGAACAAAATCTGGACGATCGACCGAGAGACATTTAGCACTCCGCTTCTAATGTTCTCCTTGATGTGCTAGCGTAACCCATTCATAGATATGGTTTGATATCTAGAACATCAAGTAAAAAGGTCGGACTTCGGGATCTCAAAATCCCTAGGGGCAACTAGGGAGTAAATCCTACGAAATCCCTATGGGGAGGTGGCCAACTTCCTCAATCAAGATATTATAATAACAGGTCTTCCGGCTGGGTGTGTTGGCCACGACATCCACTTTACCGGTTTTTGAGGG
The DNA here is from genome assembly GCF_002162155.2 of Triticum dicoccoides. Taxonomy (NCBI): domain Eukaryota; kingdom Viridiplantae; phylum Streptophyta; class Magnoliopsida; order Poales; family Poaceae; genus Triticum; species Triticum dicoccoides. Next base: position 79,091,549 of record NC_041393.1, read on the forward strand.
ACCGATATTATAGTTCTTGGGAAATGTTCCAAACCATCATATCTGCCTGAGATTCAGATCTGGTTGGTGTCAGGATATTCCAGACTCATCGAGTCTAGGAAGAAAAATGAAAGTTTGCAACACAAATCGACGAGATGACGTTGCGGGATTCTCGGGAGATGAACTACGATAGAAAGCTCCAAAACCAAAACATGAGCTGGTTCTGCTACAAACATGTGAACACGCTGTCCCAGACAAACATGACCATGTGGTAGTCTTATAATAAAACACTACCGAGTTCAGGTGGGGGAACCATCATTAATGACATCGAAGTCTCCACGCGTGGAAGTCCAAAGAGTTCACCTTGGACAGACTCCTTTATCTTTGAACAACTCAATCAGTGGCTTGGTGTGCTCGGAACACATATGGAATGAAGGTTGCAAGTCTCCAGACCACAGAATACTTCGCACGTATGCATGACTGACTTGGGATGATTCCAGAGGAAGCAAAACTAACTTTCTCAAATTCACGGCGGCAACTTTCACCAAATGCACGTGTATAAAAGGAAGTCACTCCTTTCATCAACAAATACTTCATGAGCTAGCATGAAGAAAATGCTTTCAAAAGTTTCCAACACTAGCTTAATGTCCAACAAAATCATGGAGGAGATAAGGATGTTGTCAATGGGCTCAACAACAATTCATCTGGGTTTCCTTTTAAAAGGAATTCCATAGTTAAGTGAACAGGTGATAGCATTGGTCAGGCCAAAGATGTAACGGTGTATGCTCAAGGGATCAACCACGAATAAGACAACATTACGAGCATCATTGGTACTGATTTGATTTGACGATAGCCCACACTCAAATCAAAGGATTGATAAGACAATAGGTCCAGTAACTGATCACAGGGACCAATCGATGAAGATATCATCTTTCTTCAACACACACTACACAAGATTATCCCTTTGGAACGAACTAAGTCAGGCAAGCTTTTATCTTCCAACTCTCCAAGTTGTTGTCTAGCTTAACCAACTAGCTCCGGGATATCCATCACAGATTCTTGGAGAAAGGGTGGTTCACAAGAAACCAACTTGATCACGAGCTCAACATAACAGTCAGGTGACAACCTGGTAATACTTCCGAGAAGACATCCAGAAAATCACGAACCACCGGTATGTTACTAAGCTCGAGAACAATCTCGCTTTTGAGGGCAAGACGATATGATCAAATGAGTGAGGACTTGACAAGATCCTAACTCATCAACCGAAGGGTGCACCGAAATAAGGACTAGGTAGCACGATCAGTCTTAGAGGGATGATTTAAAAACCAACATGCTAAGATTGAAATTATTATCCTTTAACTACCAAGCAACGAGGTTGCTGGGAGTATTGATTTCACACGCCATGATTCATTTGTCGGCATTCCGGTTACAATAACACAGGAACCGAGGAATGAACAATGATGGCAAAAGTATCACTGTACCAAGAGTTCATAGGATGGTGTGCAATTCCTATAACAATCCCGATATAAAAGATGGTAATACTCCAAGGTAGAACAGAGCAAAAGCTGGATTGGCATTTTGATCTGCGGAGTACAATTGTTTTGACCCAATCCTAGATATGGAAGAGGTACTGGAGTTTGTTTCTCCTAGTCATTCCGCGATAGAATGGCTTGACGGACCACAAGAGTAATAGGCATCGATAAACGAACGCACGCATACTCTTGACTATCAATTGATAGACGAGGGTCAGAATGCAACTAAAGAGAACATCTCAAAGGAACATATAATTTTTCTGAGTTGTGGATGCATAGATTAGTATGTCGAACCAAGTTCAACATATTTCTTCCGGATAACCCATGCAGAAAGGTAGAACTGGCAGAGTCACAATATAGCATGGAGAACTCCTAGAGGGCCTGTTGTGATCTTTTGATCCAACAAACTTCTGCCATAATGGTTCATGGTATTTGGAAGAACGATATACCACGGACCTCGAGGACTATCGCAAAGGTTACTAATATCCTAAAGGAACTAGCAAACACTATCAACATGAGGTAAGTAGAGTGAATCTCGGGTTCAAAACCCAGGAGTAGAATACCTATTACTAAGTAGCATCACGGGATGCTTTCGAGAATAAAGGCCAGAATCTCACACTGGGAACACAAAACGTTGCTAGATTACTAGGTGACTCCCTAAATACCTAGGGTCATGATAGTAACTCCAACATAAAAGTCAAGGCAATAGAATACCTCAACTCAACAATTAGTGTGATTAATCTGGCATAAAGGAGCATCGAAACCAGAGGGAAAGGATTTTGCAAATGCATCAGACTATTTAGAAACCTGGGATGACTCGGACAGCATAACGGCTGTAAATGCTCAAAAGATTGGAGACATGCTACAAAAATGGTGGCATAGCCACTCAGAAGCACAATATCAAGGTTCCGTGATCAACAGTTAACATACAGAAGTCGTAGGAACTGAACTCAAGCTTAAATCCAACAATCTTATAAGTCTACGGATTAGTAACGCGTGATCCTGATAGAAAGAAGAGATGGCCTAGTTCCTTAACCCCTCAGGAAGATAAGATGACTCAGATCAGAAGGGCATAAGGTATAAGGAGTAAAAGAGCCTTACGTTCCATCCCACAATCAATTCCCTTATATAACTAAAGAATTTCTAGACTCAACTTCGACCAGTTTGGCTTGGTAATCCTACAGGCAGTCAAGCTCTGATACCAACGCTGTCAGGACCCCGACTCAATGCCACATCGATCTAGCATGTAGCACCTCATATCACTTTGCGGCCTCACGCACGGTATTCCCACGGGTGTCGCCTTACCTTTGCCCGGGACCGTTTGCGCCTTTTGGCACACGTATATGACAGTGTCGCTAGCATCCATATGATAAGGAGCCCGGGCTGACATGGCTAGTCGTAAACCCAAAGTGGCACAGACTTACAGGGACAGGCATCCATGACCCAGCATCGAACGTGTCGGTCATCAGCGAGTGAATCCAGGCTGTAGCACTGGGCTAGCAGGACTCCGGTGAACCGGGCTGTAGCGGGCTAACAGGACTCCGGTATTCATCGCGTGACATTTCCCCGAAGGGACAGACACAGGAACGAAGAAGGACACATGCCGGCCAGCCTAAGTGTTCCGGAGCAGTAGCAAGCTACCATGGCTCGGTGGAAACACTAGGAGACATTTCCCGGTAAGAAAGGCTACTAAAGATAAACAACTAGATAGTCAGATCCCACACATACCAAGCATTTCAATAACATACACACAATATGCTCGATATGTGCAATACAACATGGTATCACAAAATGACTCTACGACTCAAGTAGTTTATTCATTAGGCTCCGAGGAGCGAGATATTACAAACAGGGGTCTCATGACCCAACAATCAGAGCATACAAATCAAAGCACAAGCGGAAGCTATCATGTCTGAGTACAGACATCTATAAATGAAAAAGGCTGAGAAGCCAGACTATCTACCAGATCCTGCCGAGGGCACAAGATCGTAGCTGAGGTAACAAGCTAAACGTCGAAGTCCACGTGGAACTACTAGTGAGATTGAAGTCTCTCTGCAAAAACATAAAATAGGCAAACGTGAGTACAAATGTACCCAACAAGGCTTACATCAGAACTAACTACATATGCATCATTTTCAACAAAGGGATGGTGGGGTTTAACTGCAGCAAGCCAGCTTTGACTCGGAGGCTATCCTAAACTACGACTGCAAGTAACTCTTTTGAGGTGGCGCACACGAGTCCACATATTCACCATATCAATACACCACTATGGATCCGCTCCCGTCTCCCTACGAGAACGCCATCCATAGCACTCACGCTTATCTTGCGTATTTTAGAGTATCCACTTTCACTTGTCTATGAACTGATATAAGCAACCTAGAAGTCCTTTTCCGCGGACACGGCTATTCGAATAGATGATATTAACCCTGCAGGGGTGTACTTCTTCATACATGTTTCCACCACTTAGCGTCTGCACACGACATGTGCTCGGCAGACTTCAAGCGAAAGCCGACGTGGGTGTAGACCACGACCTACCTAAACACTCAAGTCTCTAGTCCAGGTTTATCGCCTATTCGGGTTCCATCCATGAGGAGATCCGACCGGAGTTTCGCTCACAGCCCCAAACGATGTGAACAGGGTTCCCGAGATACCAAACGGGCATCCGGTACACCGTGCCACGTACCTACCGCATCACAGCCCACCCCTACGGTCAGCGCTGTCCACGGCCTCCAGTAAGCTACAAACACCAGAAACTACTTGCAACTCCTGGACAGAGGACTAGGGTGAATAAGAAGTCGAGCGGGGTCATATTTCAGGGCCCAATGTATGGTAGTAGCTGAATCATGGATCACAAACACAGAACTCAGTTCCTGAGGACGGCTTCAATGAGACAACCCACCATGTACTCCTACATGGCCTCTCACCGCTACCTTTACCAAAACGTGTTCACACACTTAGCTCACACACAGTAGGACATGTTCACACGCCTCTGATTCATCCCCGATAAATCAGACCTGACTCAACTCTAAGCAGTAGCAGGCATGACAAACAAGTAGGAATGAGTAGGCACAACAGGGCTCAAACAACTCCTACTCATGCTAGTGGGTTTCATCTATTTACTGTGGAATGACAGGTCATGCAAAGGATAAAGGGGTTCAGCTACCGCAGCAAGTAACAGATGAATCGATGTTGTCCTAATGCAGTAAAAGAGAGCAGGAGCGAGAGAGTGGGATTGTATCGGAATGAACAAGGGGGTTTTGCTTGCCTGGCACTTCTGAAGATAACATTGAGTCTTCATTAGTGTCAACGATCACATCATCGGTATCACGTCTATCGAGAGGGGACAAATACCGGCAACACAGAAGGGAACACAATCAATGCAATGCACAATATGATGCATGATCATGACATGGCAAAATGAATGTGTTTTGAGCTAATGCAACTAAAACCAGATTAAATGAAATTGGTTTGAATATAAAATTCAAATTCAAACTCCATATGTGATTATTCAAATGCCATTTAATTGATTTGTGCTAAACAGCAGCTATAAGTTGTTCTAACATGCATGAAAATGGTACAGATGGATTCCTTGAATTTTTCTGATAATTTTTCATATATAAATTATTTAATTTGGAGTTACGGTTGAATTTCTATGAATTTTAGAAGTTTATACAATTTTCTGGAATTTATAAATTATTTCCTAATTTATTTTAATTCCAGAAAGGAATTATTGCGTCAGCATTGCGTCACAGTGACGTCAGCAGGGTCAACTGGGCGCTCAGGGTCAAACCTGACGTGTGGGGGCCACACGTCAGTGACACAGGTTAGACAGGGGGGGGTTAGTTTAATTTAATTAAAGATTAGGGCACTAGGGCCCACATGTCAGTGGCTCTGGGGTTAGATTAGGTGGTGATTAGCTCAAGCTAATCACCTGATGGCGGGGGCCCACCTGTCGTGGACCCAGGGGGGGTCAAAGGTCAAACCTCCTGGTCGGCGGGGTCAACTCGCCGGCGTTTAGCCGCCGGCGAGGCTAAACGCGGCGGTGCAGGTGCGGGTTTCACGTACAGGGCACCGTTCGGGGCGCCGTTGGGCGCTATGGATAGCTGGGAGTGGCCCGCGGCGAGTGGTGCAGGTAGTTGGGTTCGGGGACGCCGGAAAAGGCGCCGGCGACGTGTTTGGCGGCGGCCGGAGCTACGGGTTCGAGCGGGGTGAGGCCACAGAGAACGGGAGAGATGGCTAAGGGGCTCACCGGGCTCCTGAAGATGCTAGGAGCACGGTGCCGTGCTCGGTTTCGAGCCTTACTGGCTGCAGTGACGGCGGCGACATGGTCAGCGGCGGCCGGAGTTCGGCCGCGACGGAGCTTTGGCCTAGAGCTCGCAAACGCGAGGGGAGAGAGAGGGGTTCTGCACGGAGGCTCACCGCGGAGCTGTAGGGAGGGTCAGTGGGCTCGGGGGCGCGCCGGAGTGGCCGAATTCGACGGAGACGGCACCGGGGCCGAAGCTTGGAGATGATGACGATGGCGGCTGCTCGGGGCCCTTCTGGTCGCGTGAGACGTCGAGGAGGTCGAGGGAGGCACTGCGGAGCTCTGGGAGGCGTCGGGGAGGCGAGAGGGGGATGGTGGCCGCGACGAACGACGTCGGTGGCGACGGCTCCGTTCGGGTCCGAGGTGCGGAGCAAGAGGGAGAGCAGGAGAAGGGAATGAGCACGGGAGGGAGTTGAGAGAGGCCTGAGGGAGCCGCATGGCGTCTCCAGGGAGTAGCGGAGGCAAGCAGGGAGGCAGGAGGTGGCCGAGGCGGCATCGGCGCTCGCCACCGAGCTGCTTCGGTGCGAGGGGAGGATGATGACAAAGGGGAGGAGGTGGGCTGGGCCGGCCAGGTGGGGGAGCTGGGCCGGTTCTGGTGGCTGCACGGGTGAGGCCAGGTAGGCTTTACTCCTTTTATTTTTTTCTGTTCTGTTTTCTTTTATTTAATTCTTTGCCACTGTTTTGAATTAAAAATAATAATTCAAACAATGCCAAAGCTCCTCTGAATATTTTATATTGCTAGATGGACTTTTCCAAAAGCTTATAAAATATTTCAGGGGGTATTTGAAATTATATTCTAATTATATGAATATAATTCAAATTCAAATAGCTAATGAATTAAATCCAAAGTCCCCTCTTTTATTTAGGGTTTTGAGGCTTCCAAAATTCCTCAATTCAAGTTTCAAAAATATAGACATGATGCACACATGAAGCTAGCCTAGAGCACTACCAGCAGCTAGGGATGTGACAGCATGATAGCTCAAAAGAACTTACATTGGCTTTATTACAAAGAAACTATATTAGCAGATATGCATCATAGATATACCAGTTGTCCCGAAATCTTTGTCTGAGTCTCGTATCTGCCACCAGTAGAAAATGCCAACACGTCAAGATGATGTTCATTGGCGGAGGTAGGTAAAATGTTTTTTTTGGGGGGGGGGCAAACAGAAAATATGGATGTTTGAGGGGGACAAAAGTCTATATTTTTCCTAATCTTCCACTAATTTTTTTCTTTCACATAATGCCATGGCCCCTGCAGCATACAACGTAGCTCCACCGCTAGCGATGGTATTACTCCCTCCGTTTCTAAATATAAGTCATTTTAGAGATTTCAATACAAACTATATACGGATGTATATGAACATATTTTAGAGTATATATTCACTCGTTTTGCTCCGTACATGGTCCTTGTTGAAATCTCTAAAAAGACTTATATTCCTAAAGATCTTTTTTTCTTCGGAGCAGAATACAATGAAGTGGGGTATCCCATTGCCTTCAGAGGCTTTCTTATCTCAGTTGGAGTGTGATTCCTTCCTCCTATTCATGGATCTTTACGTATAACTTTGGTCCTTCCTTTAACTGGCCATGGAAAAATATAGGTTAAAGTGTTGCACCTTGTCGGTGTGGTAATTCTTGTTTGTTGTACCAAATAATGCCCTCCTTGTGTTCTTCCAGTCTATCTATATAACAATGCCCTCCTTGTGTTGGTTTCTGCAGTAAGTTTATATAAAGGATTGTCGATAGTTAGTCCGATAATCAAATAAGATCATGCAAATGTATATTTTGGAGGGTTGTTCTTAACGGTAATGACCAAGATAAAATACAACAACGGGAAAATATTGTGCGATGCTATCTGGGAGAAAATATTCTGACTATGAGCCAGTCGTCTTGGAGCCATATCAATTTTCAGATAATTAAAATATGGATGTCGGATTCATAATCAGGAAAATGATCCGACGGCCGAAATGCCCTGAGCGCTGACAAAGCTCCGTTTCCCCCTCGGTTCTTATTTCTGGATAGGAGCCATAGCAATTTTGAGATAAGTAAAATATGTATGTCAGATTCATAACAGGTTAATAGTACACAATCCAACTAATTCTAGGACTCCGTCATATAGGAGCCGTAGCAGTTTTCACTATACTAATGATGACACGTATAATTTACATACTACAATTTACAATTTGACAACTGAAAAATGGCTACTCCAATGGTTGTTCATATATTCTTTAATAAGTGAACTTGCCAAAGTTCAGTGTCAATCTTTCTTGTGCACTCATATGCTCACCCAGATTCCAAAATAATAAGAAGCTTGAATCATACCAAGAACTTGGGTTGTGAAATTCACTGGCCACATCTCTTGTCCAAATCTGCAAAAGAACATAGTGAAATGAGGAAAATTCAGTAGTAGTATTTCATATTATCTACGAAAAACTTGCTTTAGTTACCTTGGGTACAAGCAAGGGAGGTCACATGCCACAACATGAGCTGATGCTTTCATTTCACCGAACAATCCAGAAGTAATAATACAAAAGTTCATATAGGCATGACTAAACTGCATATCAACTAGATTTTGTTCAACTATGAATTCTACAGCCCAGTCATTGCTCCTACTATTTTTTCACTCTAAACTCGCTTCACCTTTGGCAATTTTGGAAGAATGTGTAGATTTTTAACTCTAATATCCAAAATCCCGTATAATATAATGTTCATAACAACACTACGCTAATTAGTCCCTCAATCATATCTAGTGCCACATGATTTCCAACTCTAAAACAATGGCCTCGTCAGCAATCCTTCCTAATGAACCCATAATAATTTTAAATTATGTAACTCGAGGCAGTGTGAAGTCATATGGAACATCAAGCTGTACACTGAACTTAAGGAAATATGCCCTAGAGGAAATAATAAAGTTATTATTTATTTCCTTATTTCATGATAAATGTTTATTATTCATGCTAGAATTGTATTAACCGGAAACTTAGTACATGTGTGAATACATAGACAAAACATAGTGTCCCTAGTATGCCTCTACTTGACTAGCTCGTTAATCAAAGATGGTTATGTTTCCTAACCATAGACATGTGTCGTCATTTGATAAACGGGATCACATCATTAGGAGAATGATGTGATGGACGTGACCCATCCGTTAGCTAAGCATTATGATCATTACAGTTTCATTGCTACTGCTTTCTTCATGACTTATACATGTTCCTCAGAGTATGAGATTATGCAACTCCCGAATACCGGAGGAACACCTTGTGTGCTATCAAATGTCACAACGTAAATGGGTGATTATAAAGACGCACTACAGGTGTCTCCCAAGGTGTTTGTTGGGTTGGCATAGATCGAGATTAGCATTTGTCACTCCGTGTTTCGGAGAGGTATCTCTGGGCCCTCTCGGTAATACTCATCACTATAAGCCTTGCAAGCAATGTGACTAATGAGTTAGTTGCGGGATGAAGTATTACGGAACGAGTAAAGAGACTTGCCGGTAACGAGATTGAACTAGGTATGATGATACCGACGATCGAATCTCGGGCAAGTAACATACCGATGACAAAGGGAACAACGTATGTTGTTATGCGGTTTGACCGATAAAGATCTTCGTAGAATATATAGGAGCCAATATGAGCATCCAAGTTCCGCTATTGGTTATTGACCGAAGATGTGTCTCGATCATGTCTACATAGTTCTCGAACCCGTAGGGTTCGCACGCTTAACGTTCAATGACGATATGTATTATGAGTTATGTGTTTTTGATGATAGAAGTTTGTTCGGAGTCCCGGATGAGATCATGGATGTGACGAGGAGTCTCAAAATGGCCGAGACATAAAGATTCATATATTGTACCATGTTATTCATGAACGAAATATGCCCTAGAGGCAATAATAAAGTTCTTATTTATTTCCTTATATCATGATAAATGTTTATTATTCATGCTAGAATTGTATTAACCGGAAACATAATACTTGTGTGAATACATAGACAAACAAAGTGTCACTAGTATGCCTCTACTTGACTAGCTCGTTGATCAAAGATGGTTACGTTTCCTGACCATAGACATGTGTTGTCATTTGATTAACGGGATCATATCATTAGGAGAATGATGTGATTGACTTGACCCATTCCGTTAGCTTAGCACTTGATCATTTAGTATTCTGCTATTGCTTTCTTCATGACTTATACATGTTCCTATGACTATGAGATTATGCAACTCCCATTTACCAGAGGAACACTTTGTGTGCTACCAAACGTCACAACATAACTGGGTGATTATAAAGGTGCTCTACAGGTGTCTCCGAAGGTACTTGTTGGGTTGGCGTATTTCGAGATTAGGATTTGTCACTCCGATTGTCGGAGAGGTATCTCTGGGCCCACTCGGTAATGCACATCACTTAAGCCTTGCAAGCATTGCAACTAATGAGTTAGTCGCGGGATGATGTATTACGGAACGAGTAAAGAGACATGTTGGTAACGAGATTTAACTAGGTATGGAGATACCAACAATCGAATCTCGGGCAAGTAACATACCGATGACAAAGGGAACAACGTATGTTGTTATGCGGTTTGACCGATAAAGATCTTCGTAGAATATGTAGGAACCAATATGCGCATCCAGGTTCCGCTATTGGTTATTGACCGGAGACGTGTCTCGATCATGTCTACATAGTTCTCGAACCCGTAGGGTCCGCACGCTTAAAGTTTGGTGATGATCGTAATTAGGGTTTTTGTGTTTTGATGTACCAAAGGTTGTTAGGAGTCCCGATGTGATCACGGACATGACGAGGAGTCTCGAAATGGTCGAGACATAAAGATTGATATATTGGAAGCCTATATTTGGATATCAGAATCGTTCCGGGTGAAATCGGGATTTTACCGGAGTACCGGGGGGTTGCCGGAACCCCCCCGGGGGTTAATTGGCCTACATGGGCCCTAAGGGAGAAGAGGAGGGCCGGCCAGGGCAGGCCGCGCCCCCCCAGTCCGAATAGGACAAGGAAGGGGGGGGCCCTTTCCTCTTTCCCCCTTCCCCTTTACTTCTCCAACAAGGCAAGAGGGGGGAGTCCTACTCCCGGTGGGAGTAGGACTCCTCCAGGCGCACCCCTAGGGGTCGGCCGCACCTCCCCTCCCTCGTTTATATACGGGGGCAGGGGGCACCCCATAACACACAAGTTGATCTTCGTGATTGTTCCTTAGCCGTGTGCGGTGCCCCCCCCCCACCATATTCCACCTCGGTCATATCGTAGCGGTGCTTAGGCGAAGCCCTGCGTCGGTAGAACATCATCACCGTCATCACGCCGTCGTGCTGACGAAACTCTCCCTCAACACTCAACTGGATCGGAGCTCGAGGGACGTCACCGAGTTGAACGTGTGCAGAACTCGGTGGTGCCGTACGTTCAGTACTTGGATCGGTCGGATCGAGAAGACGTACGACTACTTCCTCTACGTTGTGTCTGTTTTGGAACGTAGCAGAAATTCAAAATTTTCTACGCATCAATCTATGGAGTAATCTAGCAACAGGGGGAAGGAGAGTGCATCTACATACCCTTGTAGATCGCTAAGCGGAAGCGTTCAAGTGAACGGGGTTGAAGGAGTCGTACTCGTCGTGATCCATATCATCGGAGATCCTAGAGCCGAACAGACGGCACCTCCGCGTTCAACACACATGCAGCACGGTGATGTCTCCTGTGCCTTGATCTAGCAAGGAGAAAGGGAGAGGTTGGGGAAGACTCCGTCCAGTAGCAGCACGACGGCATGGTGGTGGTGGAGGAGCGTGGCAATCCTGCATGGCTTCGCCAAGCACTACGGGAGAGGAGGAGGACTTGGGAGAGGGGGAGGGCTGCGCCAGAACTTGGGTGCGGCTACCCTTCCACCCCCACATATATATAGGGGAAAGGGAGAGGGGGCCCGGCCCCCTCAGATCCAATCTGAGGAGGGGGCGGCGGCCAGGGGGGTTCCCTTGCCCCCCAAGGCAAGGGGGCGCCCCCCTTTAGGGTTCCCCCAAAGTCCTAGGCGCCTTGGGCCCTGGGGGGGCGCACCAGCCCACCTGGGGCTGGTACCCTCCCATACTTGGCCCATGCAGCCCTCTGGGGCTGGTGGCCCCACTTGGTGGACCCCCGGGACCCTCCCGGTGGTCTCGGTACATTACCGATAGCACCCGGAACTTTTCCGGGGACCAAAACAGGACTTCCCATATATAAATCTTTACCTCCGGACCATTCCGGAACTCCTCGTGACGTCCGGGATCTCATACGGGACTCCTAACAACGTTCGGTAACCACATACAAACTTCCTTTATACCCTAGCGTCATCGAACCTTAAGTGTGTAGACCCTACGGGTTCGGGAACCATGCAGACATGACCGAGACAACTCTCTGGTCAATAACTAACAGCGGGATCTGGATACCCATGTTGGCTCCCACATGATCCACGATGATCTCATCGGATGAACCACGATGTCAAGGATTCAATCAATCCCGTATACAATTCCCTTTGTCTAGCAGTATTGTACTTGCCCGAGATTCGATCGTCGGTATGCCGATACCTTGTTCAATCTTGTTACCGACAAGTCTCTTTACTCGTTCCATAACACATCATCCCGTGATCAACCCCTTGGTCACATTGTGCACATTATGATGATGTCCTACCGAGTGGGCCCAGAGATACCTCTCCGTCACACGGAGTGACAAATCCCAGTCTCGATTCATGCCAACCCAATAGACACTTTTGGAGATACCCGTAGTGCACCTTTATAGCTACCCAGTTACGTTGTGATGTTTGGTACACCCAAAGCATTCCTACGGTATCCGGGAGTTGCACAATCTCATGGTCTATGGAAATGATACTTGACATTAGAAAAGCTTTAGCATATGAACTACATGATCTTTGTGCTAGGCTTAGGATTGGGTCTTGCCCATCACATCATTCTCCTAATGATGTGATCCCGTTATCAACGACATCCAATGTCCATGGTCAGGAAACCGTAACCATCTATTGATCAACGAGCTAGTCAACTAGAGGCTTACTAGGGACATGGTGTTGTCTATGTACCCACACATGTATCTGAGTTTCCTATCAATATAATTATAGCATGGATAATAAACGATTATCATGAACAAGGAAATATAATAATAATAACTAATTTATTATTGCCTCTAGGGCATATTTCTAACAGTCTCCCACTTGCACTAGAGTCAATAATCTAGTTCACATCGCCATGTGATTAACACTCACAGGTCACATCGCCATGTGACCAACATCCAAAGAGTTTACTAGTGTCACTAAACTAGTTCACATCATCATGTGATTAAGACTCAATGAGTTCTGGGGTTTGATCATGTTTTGCTTGTGAGAGAGGTTTTTAGTCAATGGGTCTGCAACATTCAGATCCGTATGTACTTTGCAAATCTCTAGGTCAAATTGTAAATGCTGCTTCCACGCTCTAGTTGGAGCTATTCCAAATGGTTGCTCCACCATACGTATCCGGTTTGCTACTCAGAGTCACTCGGGTAGGTGTTAAAGCTTGCATCGACGTAACCCTTTACGCCGAACTCTTTATCACCTCCATAATCGAGAAACATGTCCTTATTTACTCCAAGGACAATTTTTTGACCGCTGTCCAATGGTCCATTCCTGGATCATTCTTGTACCCCTTGACTGACTCATGGCAAGGCACACTTCCGGTGCGGTACACAGCATAGCATACTATAGAGCCTACGTCTGAAGCATAGGGGACGACCTTCGTCCTTTCTCTCTATTCTGCCATGGCCGAGCTTTAAGTCTTAACTTCGTACCTTACAACTCAGGCAAGAACTCTTCTTTGACTGATCCATCTTGAACACCTTCAAGATCATGTCAAGGTATGTGCTCATTTGAAAGTACCATTTAGCGTTTTTGATCTATCCTCATAGATCTTGATGCTCAATGTTCAAGAAGCTTAATCTAGGTTTTCTATTGAAAAACACCTTTCAAACAACCCTATATGCTTTCCAGAAATTCTACATCATTTCTGATCAACAATATGTCAACAACATATACTTATCAGAAATTCTATAGTGCTCCCACTCACTTCTTTGGAAATACAAATTTCTCATAAACTTTGTATAAACCCAAAATCTTTGATCATCTCATCAAAGCGTACATTCCAACTCCGAGATGCTTACTCCAGTCCTTAGAAGGATCGCTGGAACTAGCATACCTTTTAGCATCCTTAGGATCGACAAAACCTTTCTGATTGTATCGCATACAACCTTTCCTTACGAAAATTGGTAAGGAAACTCGTTTTGACATCCATTTGGCAGATTTCATAAATGCAGCTAATGCTAACATGGTTCCGACGGACTTAAGCATCGCTACAGATGAGACAATCTCATCGTAGTCAACTTCCTTGACCTTGTGAAAAACTCTTCGCCACAAGTCGAGCTTCATAGACGGTGACATCACCGTCCATGTCCGTCTTCTTCTTAAAGATCCATTTATCTCAATGGCTTGCCAATCATTGGGCAAGTTCACCAAAGTCCATGCTTTGTTCTGATACATGGATCGTATCTCGGATTTCATGGCTTCTAACCATTTGTCGGAATATGGGCCCATCATCGCTTCTCCATAGCTCGTAGGTTCATTGTTGTCTAGCAACATGACCTTCAAGACAGGATTACTATACCACTCTGAAGTAGTACGCATCCTTGTCACCCTACGAGGTTTGGTAGTGACTTGATTCAAAGTTTCATGATCACTATCATCAACTTCCACTTCAATTGGTGTAGGTGCCACAGGAACAACTTCCTGTGCCCTGCTACACACTGGTTGAAGTGATGGTTCAATAACCTTATCAAGTCTCCACCATCCTCCCACTCAATTCTTTCGAGACAAACTTTTCCTCGAGAAAGGACCCGATTTAAGAAACAATACCTATTGCTTTCGGATCTGAATTAGGAGGTATACCCAACTGTTTTGGGTGTCCTATGAAGATTCATTTCTATCCGCTTTGGGTTCGAGCTTATCAACCTGAAACTTTTTCACATAAGCGTCGCAGCCCCAAACTTTTAAGAAACGACAACTTAGGTTTCTCCAAACCATAGTTCAAACGGTGTCGTCTCAACGGAATTACGTGGTGCCCTATTAAAGTGAGTGCGGTTGTCTCTAATGCCTAACCCATGAACGATAGTGGTAATTCGATAAGAGACATCATGGTACACACCATATCCAATAGGGTGCAACTATGATGTTCGGACACACCATCACACTATGGTGTTCCAGGCGGTATTAATTGTTTCACAATTTCCACAATGTCTTAATTGCGTGCCAAAGCTCGTAACTCAGATACTTATCTCTATGATCATATCATAGACATTTTATCCTCTTGTCACGATGATCTTCAATTTCACTCTGAAATTACTTGAACCATTCAATAATTCAGACTTGTGTTTTATCAAGTAAATATACTCAGTATCTACTCAAATCATCCGTGAAGTAAGAACATAATGATATCCACTGCGTGCCTCAGCACTCATTGGACTGCACACATCAAAATGTATTACTTCCAACAAGTTGCTTTCTTGTTCCATTTTACTGAAAACGAGGCTTTCAGTCATCTTGCCCATGTGGTATGATTTGCATGTCTCAAGTGATTCAAAATCAAGTGAGTCCAAACGGTCCATTTGCATGGAGTTTCTTCATGCATATACACTAATAGACATGGTTCACATGTCTCAAACTTTTCAAAAACGAGTGAGTCCAAAGATCCATCAACACGGAGCTTCTTCATGCGTTTTATACCAATATGACTTACATGGCAATGCCACAAGTAGGTGGTACTATCATTACTATCTTATATCTTTTGGCATGAACATGTGTATCACTACGATCGAGATTCAATAAACCATTCATTTTAGGTGCAAGACCATTGAAGGTATTATTCAAATAAATAGAGTAACCATTATTCTCCTTAAATGAATATCCGTATTGTGATATACATAATCAAATCATGTCTATGCTCAACGCAAACACCAAATAACAATTATTTAGGTTTAACACCAATCTCAATGGTAGAGGGAGCGTGTGATGCTTGATCACATCAACCTTGGAAATACTTCCAACACATATCATCAGCTCACCTTTAGCTAGTCTCCGTTTATTCCGTAGCTTTTATTTCGAGTTACTAACACTTAGCAACCGAACCGGTATCTAATACCCTGGTGCTACTAGGAGTACTAGTAAAGTACACATTAACATAATATATATCCAATATACTTCTATCGACCTTGCCAGCCTTCTCATCTACCAAGTATCTAGGGTAATTCTGCTCTAGTGGTTGTTCCCCTTATCACAGAAGCACTTAGTCTCGGGTTTGGGTTCAACCTTGGGTTTCTTCACTAGAGCAACAGCTGATTTGCCGTTTCATGAAGTATCCCTTCTTGCCCTTGCCCTTCTTGAAACTAGTGGTTTCACTAACCATCAACAATTGATTCTCCTTTTTGATTTCTACTTTCGCGGCGTCAAACATCGCGAATATCTCAAGGATCATCATATCTATCCCTGATATGTTATAGTTCATCATGAAGCTCTAGCAGCTTGGTGGCAATGACTTTGGAGAAACATCACTATCTCATCTGGAAGATCAACTCCCACTCGATTCAAGTGATTGTTGTACTCAGACAATCTGAGCACAAGCTCAATGATTGAGCTTTTCTCCCTTAGTTTGCAGGCTAAGAAAATTGTCAGAGGTCTTATACCTCTTGTGGGCACGAGCCTGAAATCCCAATTTCAGCCCTCGAAACATCTCATATGTTCCGCGACGTTTTGAAATCGTCTTTGGTGCCTCAACTCTAAACCATTTAACTGAACTATCACGTAGTTATCAAAACGTGTATGTCAGATGTTCGCAACATCCACAGACGATGTTCAGGGTTCAGCACACTGAGCGGTGCATTAAGGACATAAGCTTTCTACGCAGTAATGAGGACAATCCTCAGTTTACGGACCCAGTCCGCATAATTGCTACTATCAACTTTCAACTAAATTTTCTCTAGGAACATATCTAAAACAGTAGAACTAAAGCGCGAGCTACGACATAATTTGCAAGAATCTTTTGACTATGTTCAGGATAATTAAGTTCATCTTATGAACTCCCACTCAGATAGACATCCCTCTAGTCATCTAAGTGATTACATGATCCGAGTCAACTAGGCCGTGTCCGATCATCACGTGAGACGGACTAGTCATCATCGGTGAACATCTTCATGTTGATCGTATCTACCATATGACTCATGCTCGACCTTTCGGTCTCTTGTGTTCCGAGGCCATGTCTGTACATGCTAGGCTCGTCAAGTCAACCTAAGTGTTTCGCGTGTGTAAATCTGGCTTACACCCGTTGTATGTGAATGTTAGAATCTATCACACCCGATCATCACGTGGTGCTTCGAAACAACGAACTTTCGCAATGGTGCACAGTTAGGGGGAACACTTTCTTGAAATTTTAATGAGGGATCATCTTATTTACTACCGTCGTTCTAAGCAAATAAGATGCATAAACATGATAAACATCACATGCAATCAAAAAGTGACATGATATGGCCAATATCATTTTGCTCCTTTTGATCTCCATCTTCGGGGCTCCATGATCATCATCGTCACCGGCATGACACCATGATCTCCATCATCATGATCTCCATCATCGTGTCTCCATGGATCACCAACTATTACTTCTACTACTATGGCTAACGGTTTAGCAACAAATTAAGGTAATTACATGGCGTTGTTCAATGACACGCAGGTCATACAATAAATAAAGACAACTCCTATGGCTCCTGCCGGTTGTCATACTCATCGACATGCAAGTCGTGATTCCTATTACAAGAACATGATCAATCTCATACATCACATATCATTCATCACATTCTTTTTGGCCATATCACATCATATAGTGTACCCTGCAAAAACAAGTTAGACGTCCTCTAATTGTTGTTTGCATGTTTTACGTGGCTACTATGGGTTTCTAGCAAGAACGTTTCTTACCTACGCAAAAGCCACAACGTGATATGCCAATTGCTATTTACCCTTCATAAGGACCCTTTTCATCGAATCCAATCCGACTAAAGTGGGAGAGACTGGCACCTGCTAGCCACCTTATGCAACAAATACATGTCAGTCGGTGGAACCTGTCTCACGTAAGTGTTCGTGTAAGGTCGGTCCGGGTCGCTTCATCCCACAATACCGTCGAAACAAGATTGGACTAGTAACGGTAAGCATATTGAACAAAATCAACGCCCACAACTACTTTGTGTTCTACTCGTGCATAGAATCTACGCAATAGACCTAGCTCATGATGCCACTTTTGGGGAACGTAGTAGAAATTCAAAATTTTCTCCGCATCAATCTATGGAGTAATCTAGCAACGAGGGGAAGGAGAGTGCATCTACATACCCTTGTAGATCGCTAAGCGGAAGCGTTCAAGTGAACAGGGTTGAAGGAGTCGTACTCGTTGTGATCCATATCACCGGAGATCCTAGTGCCAAACGGACGACACCTCCACGTTCAACACACGTGCAGCCCGGTGATGTCTCTCGTGCCTTGATCCAGCAAGGAGAAAGGGATAGGTTGGGTAAGACTCCATCCAGAAGCAGCACGACGGTGTGGTGGTGGTGGAGGAGCGTGGCAATCCTGCAGGGCTTCGCCAAGCACCGCGGGAGAGGAGGAGGACTTGGGAGAGGGGGAGGGCTGCACCAGAACTTGGGTGCGGCTGCCCTTCCACCCCCACATATATATAGGGGCAAGGGAGAGGGGGGCCGGCCCCCTCAGATCCAATCTGAGGAGGGGGCAGCGGCAAGGGGGGTTGCCTTGCCCCCTAAGGCAAGGGGGCGCCCCCCTTTAGGGTTCCCCCAAAGCCCTAGGCGCCTTGGGCCCTGGTGGGGGGGGGGGCACCAGCTCACCTGGGGCTGGTCCCCTCCCACACTTGGCCCATGCAGCCCTCTGGGACCGGTGGCCCCACTTGGTGGACCTCCGGGACCCTCCCGGTGGTCCCGGTACATTACCGATAGCACCCGGAACTTTTCCGGTGACCAAAACAGGACTTCCCATATATAAATCTTTACCTCCAGACCGTTCCGGAACTCCTCTTTGAAAGAACATGCGGTGCCCCCATGTTTGGTTTTGGTAATTGATGACAATCTCTATGGACTAATGGTTGCCTTGAGTTATATCTGAAGGTTTTGTCCATAGGCTTTTCTTGAAGTCCATGTGTTGGTTTCAAGGAGTTTATGAGTTGACCAAGGTGTTTATTAAGGAATTATCCAAAGATTGGTCATGTGAGTGTCGAGCTTATTGCAAGCATGTCTTGAAGAATAAGATTGTGTGATCATTCATGTCCACCTTCAAGACATCATCCAAATGAAGAGAGTTGGAAAGATTCAACACACAAAGCGCACAAGATGTACCGAGGGATCAAGTGATCCCATGGTATGGTAAGCATTGTCCATTATGCTTTGTGTGCTAACCGATGGTCTTTGTGAGAGTTCTTTGTGGGGTTAGGTTACGGTGTGCAAGTTCAAGTGATGTATCACGAAGAGATCAAGTGATTGAAGCTTGCCGTCCATTGTGGTGACAATGGACTTGTGAAGATGAGCGGAAGAGTGGCTCACCCATACTGGAGTATGGGGGAGCAATCAACTAGTCTTCATCGAGCCAACGCAATCAAGAAAGGTGGTCCATCTTGAGGAGGAGTAGATCGTCATCATCTAGCTCAAGTGGATTTTGTGCAAGGCAAAGGTTTGCCCTTGATAGGTTTTCTATTTTACCGGTCTCATGGTAGTTGTGGGAGACCGAGTTATAGGATCGATTGCCGTACTATCAAGGGGGGCTCTCGATGAGTTGCTTGATCGTATCGTTCGTAGAGAGCTCAAACCATTGCATCCTTGCATCATCTTTATTGGTTCTTGTTTGGTTCTTCTCCTTGTGAGTTTTGGAGCTTTTGGTCATTTTTATGACAAGCTTGAGTTCATCGAAAACGGAGTTCACATGCGTCTTCTATGATGTTTTCGATGTTGGAGGGTATGCCGGTTCTTCTCTGTTGGAGGTTTCACTCCTTTGCTTGTTAGGCATACCTCCCCTGCCTCTTCTGTTGGAGGTTTCCCCTTCTTCTCCAACAAGCTTGAATTTGCTCTGTTTTGTTGCTACTCGTTGTCTTGTATCCAACAAGCTTGAGTTTGCTCAATTCGGAGCTCATTTGCAGAAGTTATGGCAGTTCTGGTCTTATCGTTACCCTCTGTTGTCTTCTCTGCAAAATGAAGGACTCCTAGTGTTGCTGATCTGGGGCATGCGGTAGTACTGCTCTCCGGAGTGGTAGTACCGCAGGACCTTGCGGTAGTACCGCTCTGTGGGAGCGGTAGTACCGTGGCCTCAGGCCAGGCGCAGCTACTCGAGCGGTAGTAGGGGCGGATGTAATTTTTTACATCCGCGCCCTACGCGGTAGTACCGCGCCGCGGGCGCGGTAGTACCGTGGGCTCTGGCCAGGCGTAGCAGCATGAGCGGAAGTAGGGGCGGATGTAATTTTTTACATCCGTGCCCTACGCGGTAGTACTGCTCTTCGTGTGCGGTAGTACCGTGCCGGAGTTTTGCGCAGGTTCTCCTCAGCGGAAGTAGGTACGGAAGTAATTTTTTACTTCCGTGCTTTCTCTGCGCCTAGTGTTGCCTGCCTTACGGTAGTACCGTAGGGGCGCGCGGTAGTACCGATCCGGCGCTTCTACCGCTCGTTCCCCTGTGCAACAGGCCTTCATCTGGCCAGTGCTGCACATGCGGTAGTACCGCAACCTGCAGCGGTAGTACCGCAGCCGACCGCGGTAGTACCGCAGCTCCGTGCGGTAGTACCGCGTCGTGCAGGCTGAGTGAGGGGATAACGGTTGGTTTTTCTCCCCACCTATAAAAGGGGGTCTTCTTCCCCATTGAGACGGATCTTTTGAGCTCGTGTTCTTCCCCCATTGTTGACCTTCTTCGAGCTTGCTAACTCTCAATCCCTCCATGGATTCTTGCTAGTTCTTGAGGGAAAAGAGAGAGGAGATCTAGATCCACGTTTCCACCAATCACTTTCTCCTCTAAGTGAGGGGAACCCCTTGGATCTAGATCTTGGAGTTCTTCGTGTTCTTGTTTCGTTCTTCCTCTCATTTTCCTCCCTAGCATTAGTTACTTTGGTGGGATTTGGGAGAGAAGGACTTGGGCACTCCGTGTGCCCTTGCCATTGCATTTGGTGCATCAGTTTGAGTTCTCCACGGTGATACGTGGAAGTGAAGTTTGAGAAGCTTATTACTCTTGGGTGTTTGGGCACCCTAGAGCTTGTTCCTCTTGGGTGCCTTCGTGCCCTAGACGGTTGGTGGTGTTCGGAGCTCAATCATTGTGGTGTAAAGCTCCGGGCAAGCGTCGGGGTCTCCAATTAGGTTGTGGAGATTGCCCCAAGCAATTTGACGGGTACCGGTGACCGCCCCCAAGGGTTGCCAAAGTGTACGGGTTCGGTGACCGCCCCCAAGGGTCGCCATTTGTACGGGTTCGGTGACCGCCCTCAAGGGTCCCTTAGTGGAATCACGACATCTTGCATTGTGCGAGGGCGTGAGGAGATTATGGTGGCCCTAGTGGCTTCTTGGGGAGCATTGTGCCTTCACACCGCTCCAAACGGAGATTAGCATCCGCAAGGGTGTGAACTTCGGGATACATCGTCGTCTCCGCGTGCCTCGGTTATCTCTTACCCGAGCCCCTTTACTTATGCACTTTACTTTGTGACAGCCATATTGTTCTTTGTCATATATCTTGCTATCACATAGTTGCTTATATTGCTTAGCATAAGTCGTTGGTGCACATAGGTGAGCCTAGTTGTTTTAGGTTTTGTGCTTGACAAATTAACCGCTAGGTTTATTCCGCATTTGTTCAAGCCTAAACCGTAATTATTTTAAAACGCCTATTCACCCCCCCTCTAGGCGACATCCATGATCTTTCACTCTTGATGTCCAGGATCTCATCTGGGACTCCGAACAACATTCGGTAACCACATACAAACTTCCTTTATAACCCTAGCGCCATCGAACCTTAAGTGTGTAGACCCTACGGGTTCGGGAACCATGCAGACATGACCGAGACAACTCTCCGACCAATAACCAACAGCGGGATCTGGATACCCATGTTGACTCCCACATGTTCCATGATGATCTCATCGGATGAACCACGATGTCAAGGATTCAATCAATCCCGTATACAATTCCCTTTGTCTAGCGGTATTGTACTTGCCCGAGATTCAATCATCGGTATGCCGATACCATGTTCAATCTCGTTACCGGCAAGTCTCTTTACTCGTTCCGTAACACATCATCCCGTGATCAACCCCTTGGTCACATTGTGCACATTATGATGATGTCCTACCGAGTGGGCCCAGAGATACCTCTCCGTCACACGGAGTGACGAATCCCAGTCTCGATTCGTGCCAACCCAACAGACACTTTCGAAGATACCCGTAGTGCACCTTTATAGCCACCCAGTTACGTTGTGACGTTTGGTACACCCAAAGCATTCCTACGGTATCCGAGAGTTGCACAATCTCATGGTCTAAGGAAATGATACTTGACATTAGAAAAGCTTTAGCATACGAACTACACAATCTTTGTGCTAGGCTTAGGATTGGGTCTTGTCCATCACATCATTCTCCTAATGATGTGATCCCGTTATCAACGACATCCAATGTCCATGGTCAGGAAACCGTAACCATCTATTGATAAACGAGCTAGTCAACTAGAGGCTTACTAGGGACATGGTGTTGTCTATGTACCCACAAATGTATCTGAGTTTCCTATCAATACAATTATAGCATGGATAATAAATGATTATCATGAACAAGGAAATATAATAATAATAACTAATTTATTATTGCCTCCAGGGCATATTTCCAACAGTGTCAACGCTTCCGTTGCCGGTCTACGAGGGTACGTAGACAATACTCTCCCCTCTCGTTGCTATGCATCACCATGATCTTGCGTGTGCGTAGAATTTTTTCTGAAATTACTATGTTCCCTAACAATGGCATCCGAGCCTAGGTTTTATGCGTTGATGTTATATGCACGAGTACAACACAAGTGAGTTGTGGGCGATACAAGTCATACTGCTTACCAGCATGTCATACTTTGGTTCGGCGGTATTGTTGGATGAAGCGGCCTGGACCGACATTACGCGTACGCTTATGCGAGACTGGTTCTACCGACGTGCTTTGCACACAGGTGGCTGGCGGGTGTCAGTTTCTCCAACTTTAGTTGAACCGAGTGTGGCTACGCCCGGTCCTTCCGAAGGTTAAAACAGCACCAACTTGACAAACTATCGTTGTGGTTTTGATGCGTAGGTAAGAACGGTTCTTGCTAAGCCCGTAGCAGCCACGTAAAACTTGCAACAACAAAGTAGAGGACGTCTAACTTGTTTTTGTAGGGCATGTTGTGATGTGATATGGTCAAGACGTGATGCTATATTTTATTGTATGATATGATCATGTTTTGTAACCGAAGTTATCGGCAACTGGAGGAGCCATATGGTTGTCTATGAAATGCAAACGCCCTGTAATTGCATTACTTTATCACTAAGCGGTAGCGATAGTCGTAGAAGCAATAGACGGCGTAAACAACAACGATGCTACAATGGAGATCAAGGTGTCGCGCCGGTGACGATGGTGATCATGGAGGTGCTTCAGAGATGGAGATCACAAGCACAAGATGATGATGGCCATATCATATCACTTATATTGATTGCATGTGATGTTTATCTTTTATGCATCTTATCTTGCTTTGATTGACGGTAGCATTATAAGATGATCTCTCACTAAATTTCAAGATAAAAGTGTTCTCCCTAAGTATGCACCGTTGCCAAAGTTCGTCGTGCCTAGACACCACATGATGATCGGGTGTGATAAGCTCTACGTCCATCTACAACGGGTGCAAGCCAGTTTTGCACACGCAGAATACTCAGGTTTAACTTGACGAGCCTAGCATATGCAGATATGGCCCCGGAACACTGAGATCGAAAGGTCGAGCGTGAATCATATAGTAGATATGATCAACATAGTGATGTTCACCATTGAAAACTACTCCATTTCACGTGATGATCGGTTATGGTTTAGTTGATTTGGATCACGTGATCACTTAGAGGATTAGAGAGATGTCTTTCTAAGTGGGAGTTCTTAAGTAATATGATTAATTGAACTTAAATTTATCATGAACTTAATACCTGATAGTATCTTGCTTGTCTATCTTGATTGTACATAGATGGCCCGTGCTATTGTTCTGTTGAATTTTAATGCGTTCCTTGAGAAAGAAAAGTTGAAAGATGATGGTAGCAATAACACGGACTGGGTCCGTAACTTGAGGATTATCCTCATTGCTGCACAGAAGAATTACGTCCTGGAAGCACCGCTGGGTGCCAGGCCTGCTGCAGGAGCAACACCAGATGTTGTGAACGTCTGGCAGAGCAAAGCTGATGACTACTCGATAGTTCAGTGTGCCATGCTTTACGGCTTAGAACCGGGACTTCAACGACATTTTGAACGTCATGGAGCATATGAGATGTTCCAGGAGTTGAAGTTAATATTTCAAGCAAATGCCCGGATTAAGAGATATGAAGTCTCCAATAAGTTCTATAGCTGCAAGATGGAGGAGAATAGTTCTGTCAATGAGCATATACTCAAGACGTCCGGGTATAATAATCACTTGATTCAACTGGGAGTTAATCTTCCGGATGATAGCGTCATTGACAGAATTCTCCAATCACTGCCACCAAGCTACAAAAGCTTTGTGATGAACTATAATATGCAAGGGATGGAAAAGACAATTCCCGAGCTCTTCGCAATGCTAAAGGTTGCGGAGGTAGAAATCAAGAAGGAGCATCAAGTGTTGATGGTCAACAAGACCACTAGTTTCAAGAAAAAGGGCAAAGGGAAGAAGAAGGGGAACTTCAAGAAGAACAGCAAGCAAGTTGCTGCTCAGGAGAAGAAACCCAAGTCTGGACCTAAGCCTGAAACTGAGTGCTTCTACTGCAAGCAGACTTGTCACTCGAAGCGGAACTGCCCCAAGTATTTGGCGGATAAGAAGGATGGCAAGGTGAACAAAGGTATATGTGATATACATGTTATTGATGTGTACCTTACTAGAGCTCGCAGTAGCACCTGGGTATTTGATACTGGTTCTGTTGCTAATATTTGCAACTTGAAACAGGGACTACGGATTAAGCGAACACTGGCCAAGGACGAGGTGACGATGCACGTGGGAAATGGTTCCAAAGTCGATGTGATCGCGGTCGGCACGCTACCTCTACATCTACCTTCGGGATTAGTATTAGACCTAAATAATTGTTATTTGGTGCCAGCGTTGAGCATGAACATTATATCTGGATCTTGTTTGATGCGAGATGGTTATTCATTTAAATCAAAGAATAATGGTTGTTCTATTTATATGAGTAATATCTTTTATGGTCATGCACCCTTGAAGAGTGGTCTATTTTTGATGAATCTCGATAGTAGTGATACACATATTTATAGTGTTGAAGCCAAAAGATGCAGAGTTGATAATGATAGTGCAACTTACTTGTGGCACTGCCGTTTGGGTCATATCGGTGTAAAGCACATGAAGAAACTCCATACTAATGGACTTTTGGAACCACTTAATTATGAATCACTTGGTACTTGCGAACCGTGCCTTATGGGCAAGATGACTAAAACGCCGTTCTCTGGTACAATGGAGAGAGCAACAGATTTATTGGAAATCATACATAAAGATGTATGTGGTCCAATGAATGTTGAGGCTCGTGGCGTATATCGTTATTTTCTCACCTTCACAGATGATTTGAGCAGATATGGATATATCTACTTAATGAAACATAAGTCTGAAACATTTGAAAAGTTCAAAGAATTTCAGAGTGAAGTTGAAAATCATCGTAACAAGAAAATAAAGTTTCTACGATCTGATCGTGGAGGAGAATAATTGAGTTACGAGTTTGGTCTACATTTGAAACAAAGCGGAATAGTTTCATAACTCACGCCACCCGGAACACCACAGCGTAATGGTGTGTCCGAACATCGTAATCGTACTTTACTTGATATGTTGTGATCTATGATGTCTCTTACTTATTTACCGCTATCATTTTGGGGTTATGCTTTAGCGACGGCCGCATTCACATTAAATAGGGCACCATCAAAATCCGTTGATACGATGCCTTACGAACTGTGGTTTGGCAAGAAACCAAAGTTGTCTTTTCTAAAAGTTTGGGGCTGCGATGCTTATGTGAAAAAGCTTCAACCTGATAAGCTCGAACCCAAATCAGAGAAATGTGTCTTCATAGGATACCCAAAGGAAACTGTTGGGTACACCTTCTATCACAGATCCGAACGCAAGACATTCGTTGCTAAGAATGGATCCTTTCTACAGAAGGAGTTTCTCTCGAAAGAAGTGAGTGGGTGTGTCGGTGTCAAAACCGGCGGATCTCGGGTAGGGGGTCCCGAACTGTGCGTCTAGGCGGATGGTAACAGGAGACAAGGGACACGATGTTTTACCCAGGTTCGGGCCCTCTTGATGGAGGTAAAACCCTACGTCCTGCTTGATTAATATTGATGATGTGTGTTACAAGAGTGGATCTACCACGAGATCAAGGAGGCTAAACCCTAGAAGCTAGCCTATGGTATGATTGTTGTTCGTCCTATGGACTACAGCCATCCGGTTTATATAGACACTGGAGAGGGCTAGGGTTACACAAAGTCGGTTACAAAGGTAAGATATCTACATATCCGTATCGCCAAGCTTGCCTTCCACGCCAAGGAAAGTCCCATCCGGACACGGGACAAATTCTTCAATCTTGTATCTTCATAGTCTTGGAGTCCAGCCGATGATGATAGTTCGGCTATCCGGACACCCCGTAGTCCGGAACTCCCTCAGTAGCCCCCGAACCGGGCTTCAGCGATGACAAGTCTGGCGCGTATATTGTCTTCGGCGTTGCAAGGTGGGTTCTCCCTCAAACTTCATGTTCCCGTCGAATAGTGTCCGACTTCCTTATAAATGTTGCACTCCTTGGCTTCTACGCCCAATAATGGCCTTCTTCCACGTGTCGTACGAATGCGAAAGGCTGGGGTATTTTTACATTTTATCCCCTAGCCGTGCGAACGAGCCGCCTATAAGAGAGGCGAGGATCTAGATCCATCTCACACCAACCTCCATCCGCAAGTTCTCATCGAAGCGCCTCTGACAAAAATCCATTCCATCATGGATAGCCAACGCAGCTCCTCCTCTCGCGCTCCCAGCCCTAAGCCAGGAGATTGGGGGAGATGCTCAGTTCCGCACAGCGAGCTAGTGGCGCTCCAAACCGAGGGATATCTTCCCCCAGCTTTCATGGTTCCGGTTCGAGCCGGACTAGCCACCTACAAGGGTGGAAAGCAGGCGGAGAGCGTCCCCAACCCTTCCAAAGGGGAGCGGGTATGCTTTGTCCCCTATCTAACAAGGGGACTTGGATTTCCCATACATCCATTTCTCCGGGGGCTCCTAGAGTTCTACGGACTCCAGCTTCACCACCTCACGCCCGCCTCCATTTTGCACATCGCGGGCTTCGTAGCTCTTGCGAGCTATTCTTGGGCATCGAGCCCCATTTTGCGCTGTGGAAGAGATTGTTTTGCCTCGTACCCCGCTCTCATGAGGGGTCGATATATCAAGTGGGTGGAGCCGAAATATGGCGCATTGCCAGGACCGGATATCTATCCGGCACCCCAAAGAAGGCGTCCGAAGACTGGCCTTCGGAATGGTTCTACATGGAGGACGCCCCTCTGCCGGATCCAGTTCGGATCGGCCTCCCGGAGTTCAGCAATGCTCCCTTGAAGAAACGCCTGAGTTGGCGCCCGCGGAGCCCTCAACGGGAAGATGATAGGAGCGTCCATTATCTGATGGGCCGGATTAGGTTACTGGCCCACTCCGGATTGACCATGATTGGAGTCATGGCCACGTGCATTATGCGAGGGGTGCAGCCACTCCAATATAGGGGCCACCCTATGTGGGATTTCAACGGGGAAGATGACGCCACCCGTCATGGCCGTAAGGGGCCAGGCTCGGCAGCCGATCTGGCAAAGATCCTGTCCGGCTTGTACAAGGGAGAGGAGGAGGACTTCCTCCACACGAATCCGTTGAATGGATTCTCTATGAATAACCCTCAGAGCTGGGTAAGCGGATGTTCATCTACCCGATCCATACTTTCAAAGTCAAGTATATTACTCTGTGATTTCGACGCAGGAGCTGCACCGGGACGTGGAGGGCATACGAAGCCTAACTCCACAGCCCAAGGATCCGAAACGATCCCTTGATCCGACCTCCAAAGAGGATCAGGACATAAAGGTGGAGCTGATTGACGGGGTGTTCCACCAACTTAGCATGGACAAAGCCCTAGTCACCATTACGGCTGACTACCCCGGTTTGCTTCCGGCCTCACAGGTGACCACGACCGAGGTCTTGACACCATCATTTGATCCGCGCTCAATTCTGACCATCCCATACTGATGGTGCATCGCAGGAGGTGCCTCTAAGGCGGGAAGCTGAACCCGCGGCGGCCGACCAACAAGGGTCAGTCCGGCACAGCAGGTGGAAGAGGAGTGCGACGCGAACCGAAACGTCGCCGCAGCGGTACGGAGCACCGCTATTTTTAAGGGAAGGATCCCTAGGAGGTGTATTAATGCTCATAACTTTTCCAGAAAGAGCGCTCGCCGGACAGTGTCCGGAGAGGTTGCCAGTCAAGCCTCCGCCAGCCATGCTCCAACGCATGGTCCGGGAGGGGAGGCGAATACAAGGCATGAGCCGGACGCTCCTCTGACGGAGGATGCCGACAGGCTGTCCGCCACCCGGTCTGAGGTGGAGAGCGCCATGAATCACAGGCGTCGCTGGACAGTTCTTCGTGACGTGTGTTTATCCCCGGAGGCGTTAAATGCCTTTGATGCGGGAAACACGCACCTCCGTGCCGCTCAAGATGGGTTAACCAGAGCCACGGAGCAGTATGTGAAAGACATACGGGTAAGTAATTTTAATAGTTATATATGCCAGTAGCCCCCGAGACTTAAAATAGTTAAAATAACTGATTTAAGGATCAATTATTATGCAGGATCTTACGGAGAAGAATACCCATCTGTCCCAGGAGCTCCAAGAGTGCAAGGCCCAACTTGAGGCCACACTGGCCGCCGCAGGGGGAGCCACAGAGACCCCCGCTGGTAAGACGTACTTTGAAAAGATAATTAATTAACAAAGTGCCGCGTGAATCTTTCAATAATATTGCAGAGGGCGCCGGACTAGATCCGGACAAGAAATAGCTACTGCGTCAGCTAAAGGCCGGCGAGAGGGTGCTTATGAAGGTGCAGCAGGAGAGAAACAAGCTCCAAGATGCCCACACCCAGCTAGGAGAAGAGCTGAAAGGTGTTCGGGCCCAGCTGTCTGGCTCTATGAAGGAGAATCAGCGGCTTCATCGCGGCATTTATAGTAAGTGCTTGAGCAAATTCCTTTGAAAAGAAGAATTCGGCGAGGAAGTCGATTGACAGAAATATGTCTTTAGGTGTGCTCACAGGTCGCCCTGCGGAGGAAATGCCTGGGTCAACGGGTGACCAACTTCCCGAGCTGGTGCAATTGCTCGAATGAGTTCGGCAGGCGATGAGTGGCGTCGTTCAGGCTTTATGGCCATCCGTCTCCCTACCCGAGGGTCTTGGTGAGCTTGCTGAGAAGCTTCAGGGAGCACGGCGATGCCTCCGTTTGTGGAAGATATCGGCCTGCCGTCAGGGCGCCAGGGAGGCCTGGGCCATGGTGAAGACGCGTTACCCGAAGGCTGACCCAAACCACATGGCCAATGTCGGACCTGCGGGGCCTGATGGGAAGGAGATCCCTGTGAGCTTGATGTACGGCCAAGTATAACTGGCCGCGAAATATTCCCAATAGGACTGTAAATTAGGCAGCCTGTTAGATGGGATTGAGGAGGAGTACAATCAGTCGGTCTGACGATGTAATTTGAAATGACATGTAAAATGCCTTCTAGCCGGATTGTAGATCATTTGTCTTTGCGGACCGTTTCGCTTCAACCACGGGACCCAACAGTCCGGAGTGTGTCCGAATACCCTTACGGTTATAAAAGAACCGGGGCATGCATGGAGACCAGGCATTGGGGTCATAATTGCTTTATCAGACAAGTGCCCAACTAGCTATGTTATATTACATGGTTAGTAAGAAACATCTTCCAGGGAGAATAGTTCCGTTAAGGGTTCCTTTCCCTGGGAGGCATGCCCTAAAGTGCAATGTCGGACTGCGAAAATAGCAGAAAAAGCATCTGGGGGTAGATAAATAAGTAAGTAATAAATCATCTTTAAAGTCACCGACCGAATATTCTCTTAAGAACGCTAGCTTTCGGCTTCACCCAGTCTGAGGTACACATCCGGCTGACCCGGCAGTAGCAATCGCAGAGGTGCTCCCTTTACCTCCTAGCCGAACAGTCGGGAATGTAGGGGTAAGCACAGGAGCCAGGCAACCCAGCTTGGCCAAAACTTAAGTCATATCGATGCATACAATGGTGAATAAAAGGTACATGCGGAAGTATGACACATGTATTGGGCATGAAGCCCGTATGAATAAGCTTCTGTTAAAGGAGCCCCCAGGTATAATGAGTGCTAGGAGCACATCAAGTGTGTGCGAACAAAGCGCAAATCAGCCTATAAAAGGTATTGAAAAAAAAGTGGGAAGAAGGAGGGGGACAAGAGACAGTAAAAAATATAAAAAGGTGGACGGGGGAGTGAGACGAACTCTGAGTTAGGCGTAGAATCTTCGGAGACGGGCTGCGTTTCATGGGTTCGGCTCGAGTCGGTTGTCAGATGCATTACGTAGACGGTATGCTCCGCCGGTCAGGACTTGGTCGATGATGAAGGGACCTTCCCACTTGGGCTTAAGTTTGTCCTTTTTCTTGTCCGGCAGACGTAGAACGAGTTCGCCAACATTGTAAGTTTTGGCTCGTACTTCTCTGCATTGATATCTTCGAGCCTGCTGCTGATAAAATGTGGAACAAGCCTTTGCCACGTCCCGCTCCTCCTCTAAGGCGTCCAAACTGTCCTGCCGATCCAACTCAGCTTCTCTTTCTTCGTACATGCGCACACGAGGTGAGTCATGAATTATATCGCAGGGCAGAACTGCCTCTGCGTCGTATACCATGAAAAATGGTGTGAATCTAGTAGTTTGGTTTGGCGTGGTCCACAGCCCCCAGAGTACGGAGTCGAGCTCCTCTACCCAGTGCGTGTTAGATTTCTTGAGGGACCGCACTAGTCTGGGTTTGATGCCGCTCATGATTAGACCATTTGCCCGTTCGACTTGACCGTTAGTTTGGGGGTGATAGACTGAAGCATAGTCAAGCTTGATGCCCATGTTTTTGCACCAGAGTTTAACCTCGTCGTCCGTGAAGTTCGTGCCGTTATCAGTGATGATGCTATGGGGGACGCCAAAACAGTGTACTACCCCGGATATGAAGTCTATCACCGGTCCGGATTCTGCCGTTTTAACCGGCTTGGCCTCAATCCATTTGGTGAATTTGTCCACCATGACCAATAGGTATTTGTGCTTGTGGGTTCCCCCTTTAAGGGGTCCAACCATGTCAAGCCCCCAGACCGTGAATGGCCAGGTAATGGGTATAGTTTTGAGGGCGGTGGGTGGCATGTGGCTCTGATTAGCAAAGAGCTGGCAACCGACGCATCGTTGGACTAAGTCCTGAGCATCTGCCCGGGCTGTCGGCCAATACAATCCTGTACGGAAGGCCTTGCCTACAAGGGCCCGGGCTGCAGCGTGGTGCCCGCCGAGTCCGGCGTGAATTTCAGCTAGGAGATTTCGCCCTTCCTCTTTGGAGATACACCTTTGAAGGACTCCGGTTGTGCTTTTCTTATAAAGTTCTTCCTCATGGACCTTGTAGGCTTTAGATCGCCGAACTATGCAGCGTGCCTCATTTTGGTCTTCGGGAAGTTCCTGCCAAATTAAGTAGGCTAGGAATGGTTCTGTCCACGGGGCAATTACTGCCATTATTTCGTGAGCTGAAGGTGTTATTTCATTGGCTGAGCCGCCGATTGTGTCAGAATGGTCTGAGTTAGGTGATGCAGCTGGCTCCGGATTGTTATTTCCGGACTCCTCTTCCCATAGTACGGATGGCTTAAAGAGCCGTTCCAGGAAGATGTTTGGAGGGACGGCGTCTCGTTTCGCGCCGATGCGTGCTAACACGTCTGCTGCCTGGTTATTATCCCGGGCTACATGGTGGAATTTGAGTCCTTCGAACCGAGCTGACATTTTTAGGACGGTGTTGCGGTAAGCTGCCATTTTTGGATCTTTGGCGTCAAAGTCTCCATTTACTTGGGATATTGCAAGGTTTGAATCCCCGCGCACCTCTAGGCGTTGAATGCCCATGGAGATTGCCATCCGGAGGCCATGTAGAAGGGCCTCATATTCGGCTGCGTTGTTGGAGTCCATGTACATTATTTGAAGTACGTATTGGATTGTGTCTCCAGTTGGGGACGTCAGGACGACGCCAGCCCCCAAGCCAGCCAACATCTTGGATCCGTCGAAATGCATGATCCAGTTGGAGTATGCGCCGTACTCTTTAGGGAGTTCGGCTTCGGTCCATTCGGCGACGAAGTCAGCCAGAACCTGCAACTTTATAGCTCGCCGTGGTTTGTAGGTTATGTCAAATGGTAAGAGCTCGATAGCCCATTTTGCAATCCTGCCCGTTGCGTCGCGATTGTTTATAATATCGTTGAGAGGTACTTCGGAGGCCACCGTTATTGAAACTCTTGAAAGTAGTGTCGCAGCTTCTGGGATGCCATGAACACCGCATACGCTATCTTTTGATAATGTGGGTACCGGGATTTGCATGGAGTTAGAACAGTGGATACATAGTACACTGGTTTTTGAAGAGGGAATCTGTGCCCTTCTGTTTCTCGTTCAATGACGAGTACCGCGCTGACAACTTGATGTGTTGCTGCAATATATAATAACATAGGTTTGCCCAGGTTGGGCGCGGCCAGGACCGGATTTGTTGCCAGTATGGCCTTTATTTCTTCGAGTCCGACTGTGGCAGCATCCGTCCATTCGAAATGTTCGGTGCACCGGAGGAGGCGGTAGAGGGGCAGAGCCTTTTCTCCCAAATGGGAGATGAAGCGACTTAAGGCCGCTACGCATCTGGTTAGTTTTTGTATCTGCTTGAGGTCTTTTGGAATATCCAATTGTGACAGAGCTCGGATTTTGGCCGGGTTTGCTTCAATTCCTCTACCGGATACGATGAAGCCCAAGAGCTTTCCGGCCGGTACGCTGAAGACGCATTTTTCCGGATTGAGCTTAATGTCATATGCTCGGAGGTTGTCGAATGTCACCCTCAAGTCTTCTATCAGAGTTTCGACTTGTTTGGTCTTGACGACCACATCGTCTACGTATGCCTCTACTGTTTTGCCTATCTGGGTAGCCAGACATGTTTGAATCATGCGCTGATATGTTGCGCCGGCGTTTTTGAGTCCGAAGGGCATTGTGTTGAAGCAGAATGGCCCATATGGACTAATGAATGCCGCTGCGGCCTGGTCTTTCTCCGCCATCTTGATTTGATGGTATCCGGAGTATGCGTCGAGGAAGCACAATGAATCGTGCCCTGCGGTAGCATCGATGATTTGGTCGATGCGAGGGAGGGGGAAAGGGTCCTTTGGACATGCCTTGTTAAGGTCTTTAAAATCGACGCAGAGGCGCCAGGATTTGTCCTTTTTTGCTAACATTACTAGATTGGCTAGCCAGTCCGGATGTTTTATATCTCTGATGAATCCGGCTTCTAAGAGTTTGGCTAGCTCCTCTCCCATTGCCTGTCTTTTGGGTTCGGAAAATCGCCGAAGAGCTTGTTTGACTGGCTTGAATCCTTTTAGGATATTTAGGCTGTGCTCTGCCAGCCTGCGTGGGATTCCTGGCATGTCTGAAGGGTGCCAGGCAAAAATGTCCCAATTTTCCCGAAGGAATTCTCATAGTGCGGCTTCGACATCAGGACTTAATTGTGCCCAATGGAGGCCGTCTTTGTGGGGTCCGTTGGATGGACCTGAAATTTGACTATTTCGTCTGCTGGTTTAAACGAGGTGGACTTGGACCTCTTATCGAGTATCACATCGTCCCTATCCACCATGGAGCGCAGCGTAGTTAGTTCCTCTGCCGCTAGGGCTTCGGACAATGCCTCTAGGGCCAGTGCGGCTGTCTTATTTTCAGCGTGGAGTGATGTATTTGGATCACTGGCGAGAGTGATTATCCCATTGGGTCCGGGCATTTTGAGCTTCATGTACCCGTAGTGGGGTATAGCTTGGAAGATTGTGAATGCCTCTCGCCCTAACAAAGCATGATATCCGCTGCCGAATGGGGCCACTTGGAACGTGACCTCCTCGGACCTGTAATTGTCCGGTGAGCCGAACACTACATCTAGTGTGATTTTTCCTGTGCAGCATACTTCTCGACTAGGGATTATCCCTCTAAAGGTTGTGCTGCCTCGCTCAATGCGGCTCCAGTCAATTTCCATTTTTGAAGGGTTTCCTCATAGATGAGGTTTAATCCGCTGCCGCC
This sequence comes from Triticum dicoccoides, assembly GCF_002162155.2. Taxonomy (NCBI): domain Eukaryota; kingdom Viridiplantae; phylum Streptophyta; class Magnoliopsida; order Poales; family Poaceae; genus Triticum; species Triticum dicoccoides. The sequence continues at coordinate 79,125,979 of NC_041393.1, forward strand.
ATCCATGAGTACCTTAGTAAGACGGAAACCGTCCACTATCGGACTGAGGACCAATGCGGCTGGTGCTCTAGCTGTTCGGAATTTAGGTTCGTCACTGGCGTTGAGGGTGATAGCCGTGTCGCTCCATGGATTTGTTGTTGCTACTTGGTAGACTTCGGCGAGGCTGCGGATTGTTTGTTTCCGCATGTTATTTGATGCGAAAGTCTCGAAGACCGTTGATACCGTACTGGTACTGCTGGGTTGGTTGCCCAGGGCTAAAAAGCCTATGCCACTTTTGGCCACCTGCCGTAGTATCCAACACGCTCGAAGGCTATGTGTTGGAGTGGCGCCCTCTGTACTGTGGATTTTGCAGGGTCCGTTGAGCCATCCCTCCAGTACGGTTCCATACCTCTTAGGGGGTTTTTGCTTTTTGGTTTTTGACCCAGGTGCTTGAGTATGAAGCACCCTTTTATTTCGGACTGGGTTTGTATTCAGGGACGAATTGTCCCAAAACCTAGTTTCGGTTTTCCACGCACTCTCCATCACGCAGTATTTTTGTATAATGGTCGCTAGGTCGGCGAAGCGTGAAACTTCGTGACGACTGATGGCGTTTATGATTCCCTTGTCCGTGCAATTGTTGCAGAAAATTGAAATCGCGCTTTCTTCACGGCAGTCCTTTATCCTGTTCATAACCAGGAGGGATCTGGCCCAGTAATGATGTACTGTTTCATCGGGCTCTTGCCGTATTTGAGATAGATCGCTTATGTTTGGGTGGGCGGGTGGAATTAAGTTCGGAACCCCGCCCGCTCTGAGGCTCAAAGGCCAAGAAGCTTCCGGATTCGGAAGCTTGGTCTGCTGAGCGCTTTCCAACAAATCTGGTCCGATGCCTGACTTTAGGTTCAGTATTTGATTAGCGTCCGTCCCTCCGTGGTAATCCGGTATGGAGGGATCCGGAATCCGGACATAGTTGGATTTTAACATAGAAGAAGAGCCGCCGCATTGTTCCTCTACCACGACAACGTGGTGGGTAACCTGGGGAGAGTTAATTTCTCTCAGATCGGTTTTAAGCCCAATCTGATCGTAGTCGGTAGCGACTCCCAGGGCAGCGATGCGATCCAAGAGCTTGTTTACGGAGGAGAGCTCAATCGGATCTAGCTGCTCGGCGAATTCCGAGCTGATGTGAAGATCGCTTTTAATGACTTGAGAGGTCATTGTCGGGGCGGTGGCCGAACAGGCGGTCATGAGAAAACCGCCTAGCCGGATAGTCTGGCCGGCGGCCAAAGCTCCCTTGACGACGGCGCCGTCTTTAAATACGGGAAAAGGCATCCTTCCTGATGGTGACGACACAGAGGAACTCTCAATGAAAGCACCAATGTCGGTGTCAAAACCGACGAATCTCGGGTAGGGGGTCCCGAACTGTGCGTCTAGGCGGATGGTAACACGAGACAAGGGACACGATGTTTTACCCAGGTTCGGGCCCTCTTGATGGAGGTAAAACCCTACGTCCTGCTTGATTAATATTGATGATGTGTGTTACAAGAGTGGATCTACCACGAGATCAAGGAGGCTAAACCCTAGAAGCTAGCCTATGGTATGATTGTTGTTCGTCCTATGGACTACAGCCATCCGGTTTATATAGACACCGGAGAGGGCTAGGGTTACACAAAGTCGGTTACAAAGGTAGGAGATCTACATATCCGTATCGCCAAGCTTGCCTTCCACGCCAAGGAAAGTCCCATCCGGACACGGGACGAAGTCTTCAATCTTGTATCTTCATAGTCTTGGAGTCCGGCCGATGATGATAGTTCGGCTATCCGGACACCCCCTAGTCCGGAACTCCCTCAGGGAGGAAAGTAGAACTTGATGAGGTAATTGTACCTGCTCCCTTATTGGAAAGTAGCTCATCACGGAAATCTGTTCCTGTGACACCTACACCAATTAGTGAGGAAGTTAATGATGATGATCATGGAACTTCAGATCAAGTTGTTACTGAACCTCGTAGATCAACCAGAACAAGATCCGCACCAGAGTGGTATGGTAATCCTGTTCTGGAAGTCATGTTACTAGACCATGATGAACCTACGAACTATGAAGAAGCAATGGTGAGCCCAGATTCCGCAAAATGGCTTGAGGCCATGAAATCTGAGATGGGATCCATGTATGAGAACAAAGTGTGGACTTTGGTTGACTTGCCCAATGATCGGCAAGCAATTGAAAATAAATGGATCTTCAAGAAGAAGACTGACGCTGACGGTAATGTTACTGTCTACAAAGCTTGACTTGTCGCAAAAGGTTTTCGACAAGTTCAAGGGATTGACTACGATGAGACTTTCTCACCCGTAGCGATGCTTAAGTCTGTCCGAATCATCTTAGCGATTGCCACATTTTATGATTATGAAATATGGCAGATGGATGTCAAAACTGCATTCCTGAATGGGTTTCTGGAAGAAGAGTTGTATATGATGCAACCAGAAGGTTTTTTCGATCCAAAGGGAGCTAACAAAATGTGCAAGCTCCAGCGATCCATTTATGGATTGGTGCAAGCCTCTCGGAGTTGGAATAAACGCTTTGATAGTGTGATCAAAGCATTTGGTTTTGTACAGACTTTTGGAGAAGCCTGTATTTACAAGAAAGTGAGTGGGAGCTCTGTAGCATTTCTGATATTATATGTGGATGACATATTGCTGATCGGAAATGATATATAATTTCTGGATAGCATAAAGGGATACTTGAATAAGAGTTTTTCAATGAAAGACCTCGGTGAAGCTGCTTACATATTGGGCATTAAGATTTATAGAGATAGATCAAGATGCTTAATTGGACTTTCACAAAGCACATACCTTGACAAAGTTTTGAAGAAGTTCAAAATGGATCAAGCAAAGAAAGGGTTCTTGCCTGTGTTACAAGGTGTGAAGTTGAGTAAGACTCAAAGCCCGACCACTGCAGAAGATAGAGAGAAGATGAAAGATGTTCCCTATGCTTCAGCCATAGGCTCTATCATGTATGCAATGCTGTGTACCAGACCTGATGTGTGCGTTGCTATAAGTCTAGAAGGGAGATACCAAAGTAATCCAGGAGTGGATCGCTGGACAGCGGTCAAGAACATCCTAAAATACCTGAAAAGGACTAAGGATATGTTTCCCGTATATGGAGGTGACGAAGAGCTCATCGTAAATGGTTATGTTGATGCAAGCTTTGACACTGATTCGGACGATTCTAAATTGCAAACCGGATACATGTTTACATTGAACGGTGGAGTTGTCAGTTGGTGCAGTTTTAAACAAAGCGTCGTGGTGGGATCTACGTGTGAAGTGGAGTACATAGCTTCTTCGGAAGCAGCAAATGAAGGAGTCTGGATGAAGGAGTTCATATCCGATCTAGGTGTCATACCTAGTACATCGGGTCCAATGAAAATCTTTTGTGACAATACTGGAGCAATTTCCTTAGCGAAGGAATCCAGATTTCACAAGAGAACCAAGCACATCAAGAGACACTTCAATTCCATCCGGGATCTAGTCTAGGTGGAAGACATAGAAATTTGTAAGATACATAAGGATCTAAATGTTGCAGACCCGTTGACTAAGCCTCTTCCACGAGCAAAACATGATCAACACCAAGACTCCATGGGTGTTAGAATCATTACCGTGTAATCTAGATTGTTGACTCTAGTGCAAGTGGGAGACTGAAGGAAATATGCCCTAGAGGAAATAATAAAGTTGTTATTTATTTCCTCATATCATGATAAATGTTTATTATTCATGCTAGAATTGTATTAACTGGAAACATAATACTTGTGTGAATACATAGACAAACAGAGTGTGACTAGTATGCCTCTACTTGACTAGCTCGTTGATCAAAGATGGTTATGTTTCCTGACCATAGACATGTGTTGTCATTTGATTAATGGAATCAAATCATTAGGAGAATGATGTGATTGACTTGACCCATTCCATTAGCTTAGCACTTAATCGTTTAGTATTCTGCTATTGCTTTCTTCATGACTTATACATGTTCCTATGACTATGAGATTATGCAACTCCTGTTTATCGGAGGAACACTTTGTGTGCTACCAAACGTCACAACGTAACTGAGTGATTATAAAGGTGCTCTACAGGTGTCTCCGACGGTACTTGTTGGGTTGGCGTATTTCAAGATTAGGATTTGTCACTCCGATTGTCGGAGAGGTATCTCTCAGCCCACTCGGTAATGCACATAACTTAAGCCTTGCAAGCATTGCAACTAATGAGTTAGTTGCGGGATGATGTATTACGGAACGAGTAAAGAGACTTGCTGGTAACGAGATTGAACTAGGTATGGAGATACTGATGATCGAATCTCGGGCAAGTAACATACCGATGACAAATGGAACAACGTATGTTGTTATGCGGTTTGACCGATAAAGATCTTCGTAGAATATGTAGGAACCAATATGAGCATCTAGGTTCCGCTATTGGTTATTGACCGGAGACGTGTCTCGGTCATGTCTACATAGTTCTCGAACCCGTAGGGTCCGCACGCTTAAAGTTTGGTGACGATCGTAATTAGGGTTTTTGTGTTTTGATGTACCGAAGGTTGTTCGGAGTCCCAGATGTGATCACGGACATGACGAGGAGTCTCGAAATGGTCGAGACATAAAGATTGATATATTGGAAGCCTATATTTGGATATCGGAATCGTTCCGGGTGAAATCGGGATTTTACCGTAGTACTGGGGGGTTACCGGAACCCCCCAGGGGTTAATGGGCCTACATGGGCCCTAAGGGAGAAGAGGAGAGCCGGCCAGGGCAGGCCGCGCGCCCCCTCCCCCTAGTCCGAATAGGACAAGGAAGGGGGGGCGGCGCCCCCCTTTCCTCTTTCCCCCTTCCCCTTTCCTTCTCCAACAAGGGAAGAGGGGGGAGTCCTACTCCCGGTGGGAGTAGGACTCCTCCAGGCGCACCCCTAGGGGCCGGTCGCACCTCCCCCCTCCCTCCTTTATATACAGGGGCAAGGGGCACCCCATGACACACAAGTTGATCTTCGTGATCGTTCCTTAGCCGTGTGCGGTGCCCCCCTCCACCATATTCCACCTCAGTCATATCGTAGCGGTGCTTAGGCGAAGCCCTGCGTCGGTAGAACATCATCACCGTCATCACGCCGTCGTGCTGACGAAACTCTCCCTCAACACTTGGCTAGATCGGAGCTCGAGGGACATCACCGAGTTGAATGTGTGCAGAACTCGGAGGTGCCGTACGTTCGGTACTTGGATCGGTCGGATCGAGAAGACGTATGACTACTTCCTCTATGTTGTGTCAACGCTTCCGTTGCCGGTCTACGAGGGTACGTAGACAATACTCTCCCCTCTCGTTGCTATGCATCACCATGATCTTGCGTGTGCGTAGGAATTTTTTTGAAATTACTATGTTCCCCAACAATTCGGACACCGGAAGAGTTCCGGGTAAAACCAGAGTGCCGGAGGGATTACCGGAACCCCCCAGGGGGAACTAATGGGCCACTATGGCCTTAGTAGAGAGAGAGGAGGGCAGCCAGGGCAGGCCACCCACCCCTTCGAGTCCAAATAGGATAAGGGAAGGGGGCGGCGCCCACCTTTCCTACTCCCTCTCCCTCTCCTTCCTTCCCCCTCTCTTCCTAGTGATGGAATCCTACTAGGACTAATAGTCCTAGTAGGACTCACTCTCCTTGGGCGCACCCCTAGGGGCCGGCCGGCCTCCCCCTTTCTCCTTTATATACGGGGGCAGGGGGACACCCTAGAACACACATGTTTCTCTTAACCGTGTGCGGTGCCCCCTCCATAGTTACACACCTCGATCATACCATCGTAATGCTTAGGCGAAGCCTGCGCTGGTAGCATTATCATCATCGTCACCACGCCGTCATGCTGATGGAACTCACCCTCGTCCTCAACTGGATCAAGATCATGAGGGACATCATCAAGCTAAACGTGTGCTGAACTCGGAGGTGCCGTACGTATGGTACTTGATCGGTTGGATCGCGAAGAAGTTCGACTATATCAATCGCATTATTGAAATGCTTCTGCTTTGTGTCTACGAGGGTACGTGGACACACTCTCCCCTCTCGTTGCTATGCATCACCTAGATAGATCTTGCATGATCATACGATTTTTTTTAAAATTACCGCGTTCCCCAACAGTGGTATCAGAGCCAGGTCTATGCATAGATGTTATATGCATGAGTAGAACACAAAGAGTTGTGGGCGATAATAGTCATACTGCTTACCACCAACATCTTACTTTGATTCGGCGGTATTGTTGGATGAAGCGCCCTGGACCGGCATTACATGACCACGTTCATGAGACTGGTTCTACCGACGTGCTTATGCCCATAGATGGTTGGCAGGTGTCTGTTTCTCCAACTTTAGTTGAATCGAGTTTGACTACGGCCGGTCCTTGTTGAAGGTTAAAACAGGACACTTGACGAAATATCGTTGTGGTTTTTGATTTGTAGGTAAGAACGGTTCTTGCTAGAAGCTCATAGCAGCCACATAAAACTTGCAACAACAAAGTAGAGGACGTCTAACTTGTTTTTGCAGGGCTTGCTGTGATGTGATATGGTCAAGACATGATGTGATATAAATTGTTGTATGAGATGATCATGTTTTGTAACAGAGTTATCGGCAACTGGCAGGAGCCATATGGTTGTTGCTTTACTGTATGCTATGCAATCGCCATGTAATTTTTTTACTTTATCACTAAGCGGTAGCGATAGTCGTAGTAACAATAGGTGGCGAGACGACAACGATGCTATGATGGAGATCAAGGTGTCGCACCGGTGTAAAGCGCATGAAGATACTCCATAAAGATGGATTTTCGGAATCACTTGGTTATGAATCATTTGATGCTTGCGAATCGTGCCTTTTGGGCAAGATGACTAAAACTCCGTTCTCCAGAACAATGGAATGAGCTACTGACTTGTTGGAAATAGTACATACTGATGTATGCAGACCAATGAGTATTAAGGCTCATGGCGGGTATCGTTATTTTCTGACCTTCACAGATGATTTGAGCATATATGGGTATATCTACTTGATGAAACATAAGTCTGAAATAGTTGAAAGGTTCAAAGAATTTCAGAGTGAAGTGGAAAATCATCATAACAAGAAAATAAAGTTTCTGCGATCTGATCGTGGAGATGAATATTTGAGTTACAACTTTGGCCTTCAGTTAAAATAATGTGGAATAGTTTCACAAACTCATGCCACCTGGAACACCACAGCGTAACGGTGTGTCCGAACGTCATAACCGCACTTTATTTGATATGGTGTGATCAATGATGTCTCTTACCGATTTACCAATATCGTTTTGGGGTTATGCATTAGAGATAGCTGCATTCACGTTAAATAGGGCACCATCTAAATCCATTGAGATGACACGTATGAACTATGGTTTAGCAATAAACCTAAGATGTCGTTTCTTAAAGTTTGGAGTTGCGATGCTTATGTGAAAAAGTTTCAACCTGATAAGCTCGAACCCAAATTGGAGAAATGTATCTTCATAGGATACCCAAAGGAAACTGTTGGGTACACCTTCTATCACAGATCCGAAGGCAAGGCATTCGTTGCCAAGAATGGATCCTTTCTAGAGAAGAAGTTTCTCTCGAAAGAAGTGAGTGGGAGAAAAGTAGAACTTGATGAGGTAATAGTACCTTCTCCCGAATTGGAAAATAATTCATCACTGAAATCAGTTCCAGTGATTCCTACACCAATTAGTGAGGAAGCTAATGATGATGATCATGAAACTTCAGATCAAGTTACTATAGAACCTCATAGGTCTTCCAGAGTACGGTCCGCACCAGAGTGGTACGGTAATCTGTTCTGAAAGTCATGTTACTAGACCATGATAAACCTACGAACTATGAGGAAGCGATGATGAGCCCAGATTCCACGAAATGGCTGGAGGCCATGAAATCTGAGATAGGATCCATGTATGAGAACAAAGTGTGGACTTTGGTGGACTTGCCCGATGATCGACAAGCCATAGAAAATAAATGGATCTTCAAGAGGAAGACGGACGTTGATAACAGTGTTACTATCTTCAAAGCTCGACTTGTCGCAAAAAGGTTTTCGACAAGTTCAAGGTGTTGACTATAATGAGATTTTCTCAATTGTAGCGATGCTTAAGTCTGTCCAAATCATGTTAGCAATTGCCACATTTTATGAAATCTGGCAAATGGATGTCAAAACTGCATTCCTAATGGTTTTCTTAAAGAAGTGTTGTATATGATGCAACCAGAAGGTTTTGTCAATACTAAAGGTGCTAACAAAATGTGCAAGCTCCAGCGATCCATCTATGGACTGGTGCAAGCATCTCGGAGTTGGAATATACGCTTTGATAAGTTGATCAACGCATATAGTTTTATACGGACTTGTAGTGAAGCCTGTATTTATAATAAAGTGAGTGGGAGCACTACAGCCTTTCTGATAAGTATATGTGAGTGACATATTGTTGATCATAAATGATGTAGAATTTTTCTAGAAAGCATAAAGAAGTGTTTGAAAGGAGTTCTTTAAAAGAAAGACCTCAGTAAAGCTACTTACATATTGAACATCAAGATCTATTGATATGGATCAAGACGCTTGATAAGATTTTCAATGAGTACATACCTTGACAAGATTATGAAGTAGTTCAAAATGGAACAGTCAAAGAAAGAGTTCTTGCCTGTGTTGCAAAGGTATGAAATTGAGTAAGACTCAAATCCCGACCACAGCATAAAATAGAAAGAGAATGAAAGTCATTCCGTATGCCTCAGTCATAGGTTCTATAAAAGTATGCCATGCTATGGACCAGATCTATTGTATACTATGCCCTGGTTTGGCAAGGGAGTACAATGGTGATCTAGGAGTAGATCACTGGACATTGGTCAAAAGTATCCTTAGTGGAATAAGGATATGTTTCTCGATTATGGAGGTGACAAGAGGTTCATCGTAAAGGGTTACGTCGATGCAAGATTTGACACTGATCCAGATGACTCTAAGTCTCAATTTGGATACATATTGAAAGTGGGAGCAATTAGCTAGAGTAGCTCCATACAGAGCATTGTAGACAAAGAATATTTTTGCAAAATACATACGACTCTGAATGTGACAGACCCGTTGACTAAACTTCTCTCACGAGCAAAACATGATCACACCTTAGTACTCTTTGGGTGTTAATCACATAGCAATGTGAACTAGATTATTGACTCTAGTAAACCCTTTGGGTGTTGATCACATGACGATGTGAACTATGGGTGTTAATCATATACAGATATGAATATTGGTGTTAAATCACATGGCGATGTGAACTAGATTATTGACTCAAGTGCAAGTGGGAGACTGAAGGAAATATGCCCTAGAGGCAATAATAAAGTTATTATTTTTTTCCTTATTTCATGATAAATGTTTATTATTCATGCTAGAATTGTATTAACCGGAAACATAATACATGTGTGAATACATAGACAAACATAGTGTCACTAGTATGCCTCTACTTGACTAGCTCGTGAATCAAAGATGGTTAAGTTTCCTAACCATAGACATGAGTTTTCATTTGATTAATGGGATCACATAATTAGGAGAATGATGTGATTGACTTGACACATTCCGTTAGCTTAGCACTTGATCATTTAGTATGTTGCTATTGCTTTCTCCATGACTTATACATGTTCCTATAACTATGAGATTATGCAACTCCCGTTTACCGGAGGAACACTTTGTGTGCTACCAAACATCACAACGTAACTGGGTGATTATAAAGGTGCTCTATAGGTGTCTCCGAAGGTACTTGTTGGGTTGGCGTATTTTGAGATTGTTAGAGAGGTATCTCTAGGCCCACTCGGTAATGCACATCACTATAAGCCTTGCAAGCATTGTAACTTATGAGTTAGTTACAGGATGATGTATTACGGAACGAGTAAAGAGACTTGCCGGTAACGAGATTGAACTAGGTATTGAGATACCGACGATCGAATCTCGGGCAAGTAACATACCAATGACAAAGGGAACACCGTATGTTGTTATGCGGTTTGACTGATAAAGATCTTTGTAGAATATGTAGGAACCAATATGAGCATCCAGGTTCCGCTATTGGTTATTGACCGGAGACGTGTCTCGGCCATGTCTACATAGTTTTCGAACCCGTAGGGTCTGCATGCTTAAAGTTAGATGACGGTTATATTATGAGTTCGGAGTCCCGGATGTGATCACGGACATGACGAGGAGTCTCGAAATGGTCGAGACATGAAGATTGATATATTGGACGACTATATTCGGACACCGGAATGGTTCCGGGGGTTATCGGATATATACCGGAGTACCGGGGGGTTACCGGAACCCCCCGGAGGTTAATGGGCCTCATGGGCCCAAGTGGAGGAAGAGGAGAGGCGGCCAAGGGGCAGCCGCGCGCCCCTCCCCCCAAGTCCGAATTGGACAAGGAGGGGGGCGGCGGCCCCCTTTCCTTTCCCCCTCTCTCTCCTTCCTTCTCCTCTCCTACTCCAACAAGGAAGGGGGGAGTCCTACTCCTGGTGGGAGTAGGACTCCTCATGGGGCGCGCCAAGGATGGCCGGCCCCCTCCCCTCCTCCACTCCTTTATATACAGGGAGGGAGGCACCCCCTTGAGATACAAGAATTGATCCTTGAGATATCTTAGCCGTGTGTGGTGCCCCCTCCACCATAGTCCACCTCGATAATATCGTAGTGGTGCTTAGGCAAAGCCCTACAGTGGTATAACATCATCATCGTCACCATGCCGTCGTGCTGAAGGAACTCTCCCTCAAAGCTCGGCTGGATCGGAGTTTGAGGGACGTCATCGAGCTGAACGTGTGCTGAACTCGGAGGTGCCGTGCTTTCGATACTTGGTCGGTCGGATCGTGAAGAGTACGACTACATCAACTGCGTTGTGCTAACGCTTCCGCTTTCGGTCTACGAGGGTACGTGGACACACTCTCCCCTCTCGTTGCTATGCATCACCATGATCTTGCGTGTGCATAGGATTTTTTTGAAATTACTACATTCCCCAACATGAGCACCATTGCATTCCAAGAAGAGATAAGAAACTGGTCACATCATCTGTGATTGCTACAAAATATGGCAGGCTTATAAGAGCAAATCCAAGTTGGAAGTTAGAAGATTTGAGAAAAACTGTACTTGAGGACTTATTTGCTGATGTCACAGTTGCACAGTGCAAGAAGGCAAAGAGAATGGTCATGCAGAAACTATTGCATTCCACTGAAGGAGAGTACTCCAAATTATTTAATTATCAGTCAGAGCTCGCGAGAAGTAATCCTGGAAGCACAGTAGTAGTGAAGTTGGACCAAAATGAAAAGGATGGGTCATATGTATTCCAAAGGTTTTACATGTGTTTTGATGCCTTGAAGAAAGGTTTCTTGGCAGGTTGTAGAAAAGTTATAAACCTTGATGGTTGTTTTTTCAAAGGTGCTTGCTATGGACAGATGTTGTGTGCTATAGGAAGAGATGCAAATAACCAGATGTATCATATTGCTTGGGCTGTTGTGGAGAAAGAAAATTATGAGTTATGGTTCTGGTTTCTTGCCAAAATAAACCATGACTTGAAAATAAGCAATCAAGGAGATGGATATGTATTTATGTCAGATCAGCAAAAGGGACTCATTGGGGCAATGGAGGACATTTTTCCTAAAACTGAGCATAGAATGTGTGCAAGACACATATATGCTAATTGGAAGAAAAAACACCCAGACCATGATCTTCAGAAAAGGTTTTGGAGATGTGCAAAATCACCAAACAAAGTGATTTTCAACTACAACAGGGCAAGGCTAGCACAATTTACTATTGAGGGTGCAAAAGATATGATGAACACTGATCCAGTTCATTGGAGTAGGGCCTACATGAAGCTGGGATCCAACTGTGATTCAGTTGATAACAACATGTGTGAATCTTTCAACAACTACATCATGTTAGCTAGGTACCTTGCTATTGTCTCAATGCTTGAGTGGATCAGGTGCAAAATTATGGTGAGGGTACAGGAAAATAGAGGGAAGTCAGTTAACTGGAAAGGAACTATATGTAACAAAATTTTCAAAAAATTAAAGCAAAACATAAGGAGATCAGGTTTCTGTCATGTGTTGTGGAATGGGAAAGATGGATTTGAAGTGCAAGAGCATGAGAAATTCAAATTTACTGTTAACTTGCAGCTCTGGACTTGCTCATGTAGATATTGGCAGCTGTCAGGTTTACCATGCTGCCATGCCATTAGTGCTATCTATAAAACAGGACATAAAATTGATGATTATATTGCTCCTTGTTACTCCGTAGATGTGTACAACAAGATATATGATCATTGCTTACAACCTTTGGAGGGAGAGGAGAGTTGGCCTATTTCAGCAAATCCAAAGCCACAACCACCTGGTCACATTAGCTTGCCTGGAAGGCCTAAAACAGAAAGGAGGAGAGAGGAAGGAGAAAAACCTAAGGGTACTAAGATGAGCAAAGTAGGTGGCAAGATCACTTGCAGTTCTTGCAAAATGCAAGGACATAATAGATCAAGCTGTAAAAACAATGATGCATCTAAACATCATGGAAATGCACATTTGGTCAGAGAAGCTGCAAAACAAAAAAAGCAAGACAAAGAGGCTATTGATTCTCTTTAGACTCACAAAGCTATGCTTCAAAACCAGGTTAAGATGACACTTGTTAGTAGTAATGAAAACTTGGTTGCTTTTTGTTTGTACTAATGAAAACTTGTTTGCAGGCTGCTGATATAACAGGCAAGGCAGTGGTTGTGCAACCTAGGCCACAGAAGATGGAAGTTAGAAGAAAACCAGGCACTCTGAAGATCAATTGTGACGACCGGATAATTAAGCTACAGTAATCCCACGCTAATGATGCCACGTCACCACGGTCACTGTTGTTAACCTCGCGATGATTCGAAACCGTTTCAAAATTCAAATTCAAATTAATGTCAACAATAAAAGTTTTTGAAAGTTAAAACAAAAATGTTCGGGAGGTGCCATAATTTGCATATGTAAATATGGTGCAATAAACACATTTTTATAAAATGCCTAGATATTTTATAGTGGATGGAAACAAGAAAAGAATTAAATAAAAAGAAAAGCAAAACCTAACTAAACAAAAAAATAACAAAAGCCTGCCCCCCCACTAGGCCTTGGCCCAGCTGGCCATCGGGCCAACCAGGCGGCCCACCCGCGCCTACTAACCCCCACCCCGGTCAAACCCTATCCCACCGACACCCCCATTCCCCCACTCGCTCGCCTCTCCCTCTCCCCTCTCTCCTCTCGATCCCATCTGGATCAGGGAGGGGCCCGACCCCGGCGCCGCCCGCGCCCGTCCCACCGTCGTCGCGCCGATGCCACCCAGAGCGCCCCCGCCTCGGCCACCCCATCGTCTCTTCCCTGCCGGATCCCCTCAAGCTACGTCGCCTGAGGCCACCCATTGGAGCTTGACTCCTCCCCAACGAGCTCCTCGTCGGTCATCGGAAGCCGCCCGTAGATTCGCCGGCCTCCGCCCGGCCCAGGCTGCCCCGACCACTTTCCCTGAGCTCGATCCCGTGCCGTCGCCGGATCGCCCGTGGATCTCGCTGGACTGCTTCCCCACTGGACTGCGCCTCCCCACCTCTCCCTCGCCAGCATCACTGAGCCACGTCGACCCCTACCCTTCAACGCTCGTGAGCACGCTCCCCATCCACCCTCTGCTTGCTTGTCACTAAACGCTCCCGCCTCCCCTGCCTACCCCTGCTGCTGCCCAGCGTCGCCCCGCTGCGCCTTGCCCTGTGGCTGGCCGCGCCCGTCTCATCACGCTCCAGCTCGCCCGCGGCCACTCCCTGGCCGGCGCCCCACTGTGCCCCGGTGGCCTGCGCCCGCCCCATCGCCCCGAATGGCCCCGCCCGTTCGCCGGCGACCATCTGCGCCCGTTCGGGCTGGTGCCCGTAGCAGCGCCCGTAACCCGTGCGCCCGCAAGGCCTCTCTGGGGCAATGACCTGTGGGACCCCACCCCCGAGTACGATTTTTTATAAAAAAAGAGGAAAAAGTAATAATAAAAATAAATTTAATTAATTAATTAACCAATTAATTAAATTAATTAATCGTAATTAGATTGATTTAACCACTATTAACCTAATTAACTATTAGTTAGTTAATCAGTCAATGACAGGCGGGACCCTCATGTCAGTTTGACCAGTCAACACCTCTGTTGACTGCTGACGTCATGCTGATGCAATAATACCAATTTTGAATTAATTTAATAATAATAAATTATAAAATGATTTTAAAACTTTATAAATTAATAGAAATAAACCGTAGCTCGGACTAAAATACTTTGTACATGAAAGTTGCTTATAACGACGAGATAAATCCGGTTACGCAGCCTGTTCGTCCTCCACGCGTCCCTAGCATAGTGAACCTGCAACATTTCACCTCCGGTGCATCTGTCCGGAAACATGGAACACCGGGGATACTTTCCCGGATGCTTCCTCCCTTCACCGGTATCACCTCATACCGCGTTAGAACACGTCTAGCTCTGCTTGTTGTCCTGTTATGCACTTGCTTGCTATGTATTTACTGTTTCTTCCCCCTCTTCTCTACGGTAGACCCCGTGACGATACTGATGCCCCTGTGGTCGACTACGTCACCGACGACCCCTCCTTGTCTGAGAAACCAGGGAAGCCCCCCCTTTGATCACCAGATATCGCCTATTCTACTCTCTACTGCTTGCATTAGAGTAGTGTAGCATGTTACTGTTCGGTTACTCCTATTCTGTTGCATAGCCTGTCATTGTTGCTACAGTCATTGATACCTTACCCGCAATCCTAAATGCTTAGTATAGGATGCTAGTTTATCATCATTGGCCCTACATTCTTGTCAGTCTGCCTTGCTATACTATCGGGCCGTGATCACTTGGGAGGTGATCATGGGTATATACTATACATATATACATACTATACAGATGGTGACTAAAGTCGGGTCAGCTCGTTGAGTACCCGCAAGTGATTCCGATGTGGGGGCTGGGAGGACAGGTGGCTCCATCCCGGTAGAGGTGGGCCTGGGTTCCCGATGGCCCCTGAATGTTACTTTGAGGCGGAGCAACAGGGCAGGTTGAGACCGCCTAGGAGAGAGGTGGGCCTGGCCCTGTTCGGCGTTCGCGGATACTTAACACGCTTAACGAGATCTTGGTATTTGATCTGAGTCTTGCTACTGGCCTATACGCACTAACCAACTACGCGGGAACAGTTATGGGCACTCGGCGTCGTGGTATCAGCCGAAGCCTTCGTGACGTCAGCAACTGGGCGGCGCGCGCCGGATTGGAACATAAGCCTGCTCTTGTATTAAGGGGGCTAGTTCTGCTTCCGGCCGCGTACGCAACATGCAGGTGTGCTAAGGGCGATGGGCCCAGACCCCTGTGCGCTTAGGTTTAGACCGGCGTGCTGACCTCTCTGTTGTGCCTAGGTGGGGCTGCGACGTGTTGATCTTCCGAGGCCGGGCATGACCCAGGAAAGTGTGTCCGGCCAAATGGGATCGAGCATGTTGGGTTATGTGGTGCACCCCTGCAGGGAAGTTAATCTATTCTAATAGCCGTGATCTTTGGTAACAGGACGACTTGGAGTTGTACCTTGACCTTATGACAACTAGAACCGAATACTTAATAAAACACACCCTTCCAAGTGCTAGATACAACCCGGTGATCGCTCTCTAACAGGGCGACGAGGAGGGGATCGCCGGGTAGGATTATGCTATGCGATACTACTTGGAGGACTTCAGTCTACTCTCTTCTACATGCTGCAAGACGGAGGCTGCCAGAAGCGTAGTCTTCGACAGGATTAGTTATCCCCCTCTTATTCTGGCATTCTGCAGTTTAGTCCACCGATATGGCCCTTTACACATATATCCATGCATATGTAGTGTAGCTCCTTGCTTGCGAGTACTTTGGATGAGTACTCACGGTTGCTTTTCTCCCTCTTTTCCCCCTTTCCCTTCTACCTGGTTGTCGCAACCGGATGCTAGAGCCCAGGAGCCAGACGCCACCTTCAACGACGACTCCTACTACGCTGGAGGTGCCTACTACTACGTGCAGCCCGCTGACGACGACCAGGAGTAGTTAGGAGGATCCCAGGTAGGAGGCTTGCGCCTCTTTCGATTGTATCCCAGTTTGTGCTAGCCATCTTATGGAAAACTTGTTTAACTTATGTCTGTACTCAGATATTGTTGCTTCCGCTGACTCGTCTATGATCGAGCACTTGTATTCGAGCCCTCGAGGCCCTGGCTTGTATTATGATGCTTGTATGACTTATTTATGTTTTTAGAGTTGTGTTATGATATCTTCCCGTGAGTCCCTGATCTTGATCGTACACGTTTGCGTGCATGAGTAGTGTACGATTGAATCGGGGGCGTCACAAGTTGGTATCAGAGCCAACTACCTGTAGGAATCCCCCTTCCACACTCCTTGGCTGAAGTTGAGTCTAGATATTACAAAACTGTTATACTAACATGGCTGTGCGGCCCATGGGCCCACGTCACCATTGGGTGATATTAGGATCTTTTATTCCTCGACCTATACTCTGGGATTCTAATCTCTCTTCTACTCGGGTTAAATGATTTTTGCTAACTCTAACTCTAGGTTCTCGTAAATACTTTCTCCCGGAGAGCCCCCTTCATTCCAGATGATGGCCTGCTTCACTAGAAGATTCCGAAGATACTCTTCGATATTCTCTCAAGACTTTGTGTCCACCACTTTTGCTATTCCCGACCACCGATAAATCCTTATGGATAACTACTTACACTTGCCATTCATACGATCATCCTCCGTTGATCCTGTTATTCCAAGATACCCTGAAGTTTTCTCTATTGTTCCGAGAATACTTTGTGCCTAATGCCTTGCAGTTCCTTGTCGCCTGAATACACCTACAAATTAATCCTCACACTTACCGAGGATTTGTTTCTCCCTAGTTGTTCAAGTGTTTCACAAAATTCTTCAAAATATTATCTGATTTTTGAGAATCCTCTGCAGCCTATGGCTCTAGAAATTCTTGTCTGCCTGCATTATGGTTAAATCCCAAATGCCTAGCATTATTCATTGACATCCTTTGCACTATCATTTTGAGACCGTTGATTCAATATGATGCGGTTGTTCGCAATCGTCAATCACAATTAGAATCCATCCTTCCGGCTCAGATGCCATTTTTGAACATGAGCTGGTTCTCGACCAATCAATTGTCGTCGGTTGTACCCCTAAGTCTATTCAGCTTATCCATTCTTAATCAGAGCGTTTGCTTCCGATCCTTCGATTTGGAATCATAATTCCTTTGCATTTGAGCTTCTAATTATTCAGATGATTCCACAACCGTTGCATTTGCATTCTTTCCTCTTCTAGTTGAGTACCGATACTCACATCAGATCCTTTGTGGACCATCAAGTCCTTTGTTGGATTGTTATCCGACAGTGTCCTTCATACTTAATCACCTTGTGAGTTATTTCCCTGATACATAATACCATTGGTAAATCCTATACTTTGAATTGGCCAACCATGCTCTGCTTTCGAGCTGGTGATAATTACTCTCGAAGCTTGTGGTATATGTTATGCCCCGATGGGTTGAACCTATGCCTTTCTTAATCGGTGTGAACACGAAAGTTTTTCAAGGTTCATACTCCTCTGGTAATTCACCAAGTAGGTCTTCGCACTCAAATCACTTTAATAGAGTAGTGAATGAAAGGTTATGCATTGAAGAAATGGGAGTCGACCTTGAACTTTGTGTTCATGCCCATGGACACGATGTAGATCTTATCATTAAAGCTTCTCTTACATTAATTATTCCCTTGGTATTAGTTCATCTTATATTTGGGATCATGCCTTTTTGCAATCATGGTCCCGACCATGTTCTCCTTTACTTACCATTTCTCATGCAAGTTTAAGCACTTGTCTTGTGCAGAGCAATACCCCAGTCCAACCTCTACTTTGATCTGTCATCGAGTATCACCCCCTGGTATCTCGAGATTATCATGGAACTGCATAACTTCTTACGAGTTCTTCATCAAGTACTACATTCTCACGGATTCCAATTTTGCACGGGCTTCGAGTTATTAAACACTCAAAGACACCGATAACTGAACCGAGTCCGCGTTGCGGTTCAACAACTCTTAGTAATCTTCCTTGCGTACGAGTTTGTACCCGATCACCGCACTCATAGCCTGTTTGGCTATATGATTGTCATGATGATTTTAACGGTGCTACCTGGTCCTTATTCTCGGAGCACCACTTTCGACGATGAGCTAAGCTTGCGTCGGTTTTCCTTGTCATATCATTTCACCTTGAACAGCAAGCTTAATTTCGAGTTTGTGTCATACTCGTGGTTCCAATAACCTTTCGCTTCATCATTCCTTTGACTTGATGTCATCGCCGATTGATTACATCTTCATGAATTCTCTTGACAAATGTGTCATGATCATCATCAACATTTTGATGCTCTTCCAAAATATCTATTGAATTCTTCATGGGAAATACCATCCTTGCCCTTGATGAGTTGTGTTATCATCGGCCACTTTATTGCCTTCCCTCCAACACAAACTTGTTCGTGTTTTGTGTTATACCTTGAGTTCCTTGCTATCCAACATTTATTCTTCTTTACCTTGGAGTGTTACCATCTTTTATGTCAAGAATGTCATGAGGATTACTCCACCTCTTAAGAATTCTTGGTATAGTGACACTTCTCACCATCACCATTCTTTCTTGGTCCCCGTGTTGCTTCCAACAAGTGAACGGTGTTGTTTGGATTCTGCCCTTCTAGCAACCCTCTTGCTTTGAAGTTAATGGTCGCCCGTTCATTCTTAGACTATTGATTATTGAATCACCATTCCGAGGTTGGTCGTGCAACCCAGCCCATATTCGGGTGCACCTTTCAACCAATGTTTAATTGTGTATGTTTTCCTTGAGCATACATCATTATACCATTTGATCTGACAAATGTTATCTCCTTGTTCACATAATTGTGGAAATCCATCTTTTGTTGATCCCGATAAATTGCCGCTGATTCCATCAGCCACCCCCTCATCCTCTCCTTGGTTTAATGATGATGAATCCTTGTCTTCGAACTCACTTCCATAGTCATTTCCCGAGAATCTTACATTGTCATTTCTTCTATTTGTGTTGCACCTTTTCTTCTCGGACATCCTGAGTCTGAGGTATCATGATACCAATCGGATCTGAATCTCGGTCAGATATTATGGTTAGGATAACTTTCCAGGAGTTATGATGTTGGTTCTTAGATGACCCGGTAAGATGATGTCATGCCTAGCAACCCCTGGCCGAAGGCCCTATTGTTATAGATTCTTTTTCAGCAAGGTTATCCATTCTTCCATGAGGAAATTGTAGGACTTATCCTATAAGTTGTTTCCGATGAATCCTTTGTGTATCCAAAGTTTGACCTTTGCTTGAATAACATGGCAGTGCTATCTCGAAGCATGTCTATGGTACTCCGATTTTCAATAAGAACATTTGAAGCACCATACTAAATGTTTCTTGTTGAAATTACCCAAACACCGTTGTATGGGTAATGTCATGAAATTTCTCATCTCTTATCTAAAGGGTTTTCTACCTTATATCCTGTCTTGGATATCATCCTCTGCTTGTCCTTGGGAAGGATATATCCCTGAAATATGTGTTTAAACACATTTTCCTTTCCATTGTTCTGTCTAATCTGATGATCACCTTTTCCTTTCCATTAATTTGTTTAACCTTCCTTGTGATCCATATGATCTAAGCAGTAATGTTCTTCTACTTTTGTAAACACCTTGGCGTACAACCGTGTCAGTAAGACCCTGTTGCATTTGTCAATAGCATTCCGGTAACAATCGATGGACGAGAACTTTGCCTATTGGTTCGCCTCGTTCAACGAGCAGGAAAATGGTTCTCTTCGTCCCTCGCCCTTGGTACCAACGATGCAGTCAACATAACTGACCGACTACCCTCTGACATGCCTTGCTATCATGACCGTGCAAGATGTCACCGCCATTCCTACTTTAACCCACATGGTGGGCCCATAACCCACAAGTTCCACAGGATCGAAACCTGACTCTCCTGTACAACCCTGTTTCTAATGGTTATTCCTCATGCTTGGCTTCATATTTAATTCACGGGCCACCTTCCTAGTGTTCTATTCTGGTATCAGACCCAATCCTTACTATCGTTACTCTGAACCCCTTTCTCACCCTGGTTCAGACCTCGAGCAACTATCTATCCGCTTGGAACCTCTTATTGTACCTTTGTACCTTACTCTCGATGTATTTTATATGTTCAACTCGAGAGATACTCTTATGCTCATTCATGGGTTAACCCCCAGATTGTTCCCTCATAAGCATTTTGGTCGTAGCCGAGTTGCCCCTTATTGATTCGTTAGTACGTTGGAGATCCCGAAGAAAGGATGAAGGTTCCATCATGATGACCTGGAGCAGAGAAATGAAGACTTCAACGTAATGGATCCACCTCTTCGAGAAGAGCAACCAAAGACGAGAAGATTCGTTAGGATTTCATAACCAAACCTTTCCCCCTAGTCCCCCTCTTAAATCTCGGGACAAGATTTCTTGTAGTGGAGGAGATTTGTGACGACCGGATAATTAAGCTACAGTAATCCCACGCTAATGATGCCACGTCACCACGGTCACTGTTGTTAACCTCACGATGATTCAAAACCGTTTCAAAATTCAAATTCAAATTAATGTCAACAATAAAAGTTTTCGAAAGTTAAAAGAAAAATGTTCGGGAGGTGCCATAATTTGCATATGTAAATATGGTGCAATAAACACATTTTTATAAAATGCCTAGATATTTTATAGTGGATGGAAACAAGAAAACAATTAAATAAAAAGAAAAGAAGAACGTAACTAAACAAAAAAAAAACAAAAGCCTGCCCCCCGACTAGGCCTCAGCCCAGCTGGCCATCGGGCTAACCAGGCCGGCCCACGCGCGCCTACTAACCCCCACCCCGGTCAAACCCTATCCCACCGACACCCCCATTCCCCCACTCGCTCGCCTCTCCCTCTCCCCTCTTTCCTCTCAATTCCATCTGGATCGGGGAGGGGCCCGACCCCGGCGCCGCCCGCGCCCGTCCCGCCGTTGTCGCGCCGACGCCACCCAGAGCGCCCCCGCCTCGGCCACCCCATCGTCTCTTCCCCGCCGGATCCCCTCGAGCTACGTCGCCTGAGGCCACCCATTGGAGCTCGACTCCTCCCCAACGAGCTCCTCGTCGGTCATCGGAAGCCGCCCGTAGATTCGCCGGCCTCCGCCCGGCCCAGGCTGCCCCGACCACTTTCCCCGAGCTCGATCCCGTGCCGTCGCCGGATCGCCCGTGGATCTCGCCGGACTGCTTCCTCGCTGGACTGCGCCTCCCCACCTCTCCCTCGCCGGCATCACCGAGCCACGTCGACCCCTCCCCTTCAACGCTCGTGAGCACGCTCCCCATCCACCCTCTGCTTGCTTGTCACTAAACGCGCCCGCGCTACGGGCCGTACACGCCCCACACGGCGTGCCATCGCACGCGCGCACACGCGCCCACCTCCCCTGCCTACCCCTGCCGCTGCCCAGCGTCGCCCCGCTGCGCCTTGCCCCGTGGCTGGCCACGCCCGTCTCATCACGCTCCAGCTCGCCCGCGGCCGCTCCCTGGCCGGCGCCCCACTGTGCCCCGGTGGCCTGCGCCCGCCCCATCGCCCCGAATGGCCCCGCCCGTTCGCCGGCGACCATCTGCGCCCGTTCGGGCTGGTGCCCGTAGCAGCGCCCGTAACTCGTGCGCCCGCAAGGCCTCTCTGGGCCAATGACCTGTGGGGCCCCACCCCACAGAACGATTTTTTATAAAAAAAGAGAAAAAAGTAATAATAAAAATAAATTTAATTAATTAATTAGTTAATTAACTAAATTAATTAAATTAATTAAATTAATTAATCGTAATTAGATTGATTTAATCACTATTAACCTAATTAACTATTAGTTAGTTAATCAGTCAATGACAGGCGGGACCCTCATGTCAGTTTGACCAGTCAACACCTCTATTGACTGCTGACGTCATGCTGATGCAATAATACCAATTTTGAATTAATTTAATAATAATAAATTAGAAAATGATTTTAAAACTTTATAAATTAATAGAAATAAACCGTAGCTCGGATGAAAATACTTTGTACATGAAAGTTGCTCATAACGACGAGATGAATCCGGTTACGCAGCCCGTTCGTCCGCCACGTGTCCCTAGCATAGTGAACCTGCAACATTTCACCTCCGGTGCATCTGTCCGGAAACACGGAACACCGGGGATACTTTCCCGGATGCTTCCTCCCTTCACCGGTATCACCTCATACCGCATTTGAACACGTCTAGCTCTGCTTGTTGTCCTGTTATGCACTTGCTTGCTAAGTATTTACTGTTTCTTCCCCCTCTTCTCTTCGGTAGACCCCGTGACGATGCTGATGCCCCTGTGGTCGACTACGTCACCGACGACCCCTCCTTGTCTGAGCAACCAGGCAAGCCCCCCCTTTGATCACCAGATATCACCTATTCTACTCTCTACTGCTTGCATTAGAGTAGTGTAGCATGTTACTGTTCGGTTACTTCTATTCTGTTGCATAGCCTGTCATTGTTGCTACAGTCATTGATACCTTACCCGCAATCCTAAATGCTTAGTATAGGATGCTAGTTTATCATCATTGGCCCTACATTCTTGTCAGTCTGCCTTGCTATACTATCGGGCCGTGATCACTTGGGAGGTGATCACGGGTATATACTATACATATATACATACTATACAGATGGTGACTAAAGTCGGGTCAACTCGTTGAGTACCCGCAAGTGATTGCGATGTGGGGGCTGGAAGGACAGGTGGCTCCATCCCGGTAGAGGTGGGCCTGGGTTCCCGATGGCCCCCGACTGTTACTTTGAGGCGGAGCAATAGGGCAGGTTGAGACCGCCTAGGAGAGAGGTGGGCCTGGCCCTGTTCGGCGTTCGCGGATACTTAACACGCTTAACGAGATCTTGGTATTTGATCTGAGTCTGGCTACTAGCCTATACGCACTAACCAACTACGCGGGAACAGTTATGGGCACTCGGCGTCGTGGTATCAGCCGAAGCCTTCGTAACGTCAGCAACTGAGCGGCGCGTGCGGGATTGGAACGTAAGCCTGCTCTTGTATTAAGGGGCTAGTTCTGCTTCCGGCCGCGTATGCAACGTGCAGGTGTGCTAAGGGCGATGGGCCCAGACCCCTGTGCGCTTAGGTTTAGACCGGCGTGCTGACCTCTCTGTTGTGCCTAGGTGGGGCTGCGACGTGTTGATCTTCCGAGGCCGGGCATGACCCAGGAAAGTGTGTCCGGCCAAATGGGATCAAGCGTGTTGGGTTATGTGGTGCACCCCTGCAGGGAAGCTAATCTATTTGAATAGCTGTGATCTTCGGTAACAGGACGACTTGGAGTTGTACCTTGACCTTATGACAACTAGAACCGGATACTTAATAAAACACACCCTTCCAAGTGCCAGATACAACCCGGTGATCGCTCTCTAACGGGGTGACGAGGAGGGGATCGCCGGGTAGGATTATGCTATGCGATGCTACTAGGAGGACTTCAGTCTACTCTCTTCTAGATGCTGCAAGACGGAGGCTGCCAGAAGCGTAGTCTTCGACAGGATTAGTTATCCCCCTCTTATTCTGGCATTCTGCAGTTCAGTCCACCGATATGGCCCTTTACACATATATCCATGCATATGTAGTGTAGCTCTTTGCTTGCGAGTACTTTGGATGAGTACTCACGGTTGCTTTTCTCCCTCTTTTCCCCCTTTCCCTTCTACCTGGTTGTCGCAACCAGATGCTGGAGCCCAGGAGCCAGACGCCACCTTCAACGACGACTCCTACTACGCTGGAGGTGCCTACTACTACGTGCAGCCCGCTGACAACGACCAGGAGTAGTTAGGAGGATCCCAGGCAGGAGGCCTGCGCCTCTTTTGATTGTATCCCAGTTTGTGCTAGCCATCTTATGGCAAACTTGTTTAACTTATGTCTGTACTCAGATATTGTTGCTTCCGCTGACTCGTCTATGATCGAGCACTTGTATTCGAGCCCTCGAGGCCCCTGGCTTGTATTATGATGCTTGTATGACTTATTTATGTTTTTAGAGTTGTGTTGTGATATCTTCCCATGAGTCCCTGATCTTGATCGTACACGTTTGCGTGCATGAGTAGTGTACGATTGAATCGGGGGCGTCACAAATCAATGAGCCTACATCTCAACAAAGCTCACAACCAAGCTCTGAAACTAGACTTCCACAACATTGTGTGTTCAACCGTGCTGCATACAAGGAGGCACTAAATGCTAAGAAATGGCCATCCATTTGATTACAACATTGTGCTCTACCTAGTTGTAATACTGTGCCACAACATTTGTGCTACACTTGTGCTAAATTTCTGCTTCTATTCATTTGAGGCACAATTTCCGCTAGTATAATTTTCTAGATTGAAACAAAGAGGACAACAGAGTTGAAAACATTAATGCTTAAACATCTTTAGTATATTTGTTCACTGCATTTGTTCAGTACATAACTTAAACTCTGACAGTGCATACTGAACTGCATTTCTCCACTACTTAACTACAAACGTAACCGCATTTCTCCAGTACATAACTAGAAACTTAACTAGAAACTCTCAGTGCATACTGAACTAGAAACTTAACTGCATTTCTCCTGCATCTCCTTCATCTTCACTTCTGCATTTCTTCACTTCTTGATGCGGTCTCCTTCATCTTCTACATTTCTTCACTTCTGCATCTCCTTCATCTTCTTGATGCGGTCGGAGTGGCGAATGCTGACGCGGATGTAGGTCTCCGCCTCGATTGGCATGCTCCTGTCGCCGAGCTGCGGGATCCCCGGTGCCACCATGTACACGTTGTTGTCGACAGGCGCCACCTCCCCCTCGCCGTCGTCCTCCTCATCCACCACCACCTGCTCCCCCTCGCTGTTGTCCTCCACATCCACCACCACCTGCTCCCCCTTGCTGTCGTCCTCATCATCTTCACTGTACTCTCCGTCGCTATCAGAATGGACAGTAACCTGCTTCACTGCAGCTGGTACGGCGACCATGACGCCGACAAGACCTTCCACTGGAGGTGGAGGGGGGCGACGGCGGGAGCGGTAGTCATACGACCTGGCACGCTGACGCGGATCTGGTGAATTCTCCGCCTCATGCATAGCGCAAAGAAAAACTGAGACGGGTGGAATTGCACGGCCATCGGGGAACATTGCCTTCTTCTCAACATCAGTTGCCACGGCGATGAGGCCCCTGGCATGGTCCACGCACATCTGCAAGTTCGGAAATCTGTTGCAGATCTCCTCTACATCGGCCCTCTTCTCTGAATCCCCCTTGCAATACTTGCTGACAGTTTCCTCCCACCGCTCTTGAGCACGTCGAACATCTCTTGCAGACCGCCTCTTCTTGGGCGGCATGAGAATGGGGAACGACTGGGCAAGCGGTGGGTGGGCGAGTGGTGTCTGGGCGAGCGCTGGCTTTAAATGGGTGGGTGGGTGCCTGTCAAATACAATGGGTGCTAAAAGTTCAGCACACTACAGACAACGCTTCAGAAAAATTCAGACAAAAGTTTAGTTAACTTCAGACACAAGTTGAGACTTCCTCTTTTGAAATTTTAAACTCAAATACAATTGTTGACTGGAGCTTACATAGGTGGTTGACAACACACACAATGCATCCTACGTAGTACATAAAATCTTCAAAGCCATGATAACAACACACACAATGCAGGAAAAGTCCTCTTTTGAAATTTTAAACTCAAATACAATTGTTGACTGGAGCTTACATAGGTGGTTGACAACACACACAATGCATCCTACATAGTACATAAAATCTTCAAAGCCATGATAACAACACACACAATGCAGGAAAAGATGGCAAATTTGTACATCAACTTGCTTCTCTGAAATTCCTTGGCAAGAACATCCATTTGTTGAGCATGCTGTGCTTTCAAATCCAGCACATAAACATCAGAATCACCAATGCTGCACTTGGCATCCATGAGAGCATGCTCCAGCTGTGATTTCTCGGTCTTGAGCTCCCTAACCTCTGTCTTCAGCCGATTCACAACATCTCGTAGATCACGTAGTAGCGTACTGACAAACTGATCCAGGGGATCATCATGCCACTTGAAGTACCGACAATCATATCCCTATTCAACAATTTGTGCAATTTTGTCAACAAAATCGCGCAAAGACTATAACTTTGCTGCTCAAGAGAACAACGACGGGCACAGATCGATTTACCAGAGACTGGCTGCTGTTGTAGTATCGACGACCGGGGTCGGCAATGCTCCATGAAATCCACCTCGGAGCCTTGACGTTGGAGTGGCACAACTTCTCAGGCGAGTACGCCATCGGTGGCTCCCGATATGGCACCGGCGACTGCCCTGAGAAGGACATGGACTGCGGCGGCCGGTGACTGCTTGACGAGCTAGCAGACACCATGGACCGCGGCGAGGGGGCGGCGAGGGGCCGACGAGGGGGCGACGAGGGGGACGGCGACAGAGTGCTTCACGACGAGGAGGCGGCGACAGACGTAGGGATTGCAACTAATAATTGGGGAAAGTTGCATATGTCCAGTCAGCAAGGAGAAAAGTCAAAACCACTGAAATCTGGTCCAAAACCACCATGGGGGAGAATTGATCCGGTGTTACAGAGTTTAGGGGCTGATTGATCCGGTTTTAGACTTTGGGGGGAAATTGATCCATCAGACATGATTTAAGGGGGAAAACGATACTTTCCTCGACGGAGGATAAGGCGCGCTTGCTATAAGACAGAAAAGGAGAGAAAAAGGGGGACCGGGGCCTTGGCCACTGTGATGCTAGTGCCGTTGTGATATAATATAAGAGCACCACGATATAAGAACCGTAACTGACGGCGACTTCAAGAAAAAGAAATAGTTTTCACTTATGGATGGCATATTGGGTAATTTATTATAATTTTGAGGGTAATTTTCGTGATGTACGGACAGAAGTATTAGTCCCTTTATTATTAGATTAGATATAGAGATATAGATAGAGGTATAGATTATTATTATATTATGAATATTATTAATACAATATATTTTTAGGTATAGCTGTGTGCACTTATTTGAGAATCGAGGAAGTGCGGTTGAATAGCTGGTGTCCAACCATGTGTCCACAATCCCACGTTTTTTCGTAACCATATTTTGCCGTCCAGCTTTCTTGGGCCGGATTATCTAAAAAAAAACTTTCTTTGGCCGGATCTAGTTGGAGAAGCCCGGCCGTATATCTGAGCAGAGCTCTTTCTCAAAAGTTACTCAAAAAAAAAAGTTACTCAAAAAAAGCTCTTTGTCAAAAGAAAAAAAAAATCCGAGTAGAGCCGACAGCAGAGCCGTATAGGGGAGCAGTGGCCTGTACACGCGGAGCTACCGAGAGCCAGAAGCCGAAAGCAAGTGAGCTGGGCGCAGGGGGACGGACGCGACGATGGTGGTGGTGGCGACCGCGAGCCCCGGCGGGCCCGAGGCGCTGCAGGTGCGCGAGGTCGAGGACCTCCCGGCGCCGGGGGAGGGCGAGGTGCTTGTCGGGGTGGCCGCCGCCGGCGTCAATCGCGGCGACACGGTCCAGTGGCAGGGCCGGTAGCCGCCGCCTCGCCCTACCCGGGGCTCGAGTGCTCCGGCACCATCGTCGCTCTCGGGGCCGCGCTGGGCCGTCGGTACCAGGTGCCCAGCGTGCCCCCATGGTGAATTTGGTGATGGCTGCTGCTGCTGCTCTGAACCTCACTTTTTTTTTTTCGCATATGCTGTTGCGTTGCAGGTGTGCGCGCTGCTTACCGGCGGCGGGTATGCGGAGAAGGTGGAGGTTCCGGCAGGGAAGCTGCTCCCGGTGACGGAGGGGGTGTCTCTGACTGACAGCCCGAGGTGGCCTGCACCGTCTGGTCCACCATTTTCATGCTAGCCACCTCCCCCTCGGTGAATCCTTGTAAGAAAATCTCTGTTTCTAATTTGTTCTGCATGTGATGATTGCAAACGGCTAGCAATTCACTGCACTTGCTTCTTCCTTGGACTGGGACTGACTGGCTGTAAATCTCTTACACTGAGCACCTGATGAGTTGGAATGTCAGATCTCTTTTGTTAGAGCAACATGCCTCGACTAACTGAGAAATAGCCAAGTAAATTGTGCTTACTCAAATGGAGTGCGAACTAGGTTACCACAGTTACTCATATGCAAAATGAGGTGAAACGTCCTGGACTCCTGGCTGTATTTATTCCTGATGATTGGGTATCTCCAATGTATGCAGATCCATGGTGGATCAAGTGGAATCGGTACATTCGCTACACAGAATTCAAAGCACCTTGGAAATGTACACATGAGGCATTATTCTTTGTAAGTGACAGTAGCGGCAAAAAATTTGCTACTTCTAAATTTGAAGGTTGCAAGTGTACACATTCAAATACACCGATTGATGTGTTAACGTTGCAGAGACAACATCTCTACTGCTCTAGGAGGCACTTTTGAGTGTCTGCATCAACCTTTAGGAATTGCAACTGGGCTGCAGAAGAGCTAAATAACAAACCATGAACTCCACATATCTATTGTGTAGATAAGTATAATAAGCAGAGACAATTTTTGACATTTTACATTCATATATCAACACAAATTGATGTATGCTATCGCTGTTATGTAGCCATGGCCATCATACAAAACCACGATGCATAAAAAATTGAGGTTCATCATTTATATTCCAAGATATGAGAATAGAAAGACCAATTTACACAAAAGTTCACTGGGATGAATTTATAAAATTAGCTGGGAATTACTACAGTTTGTCTACAATTTATAAAACTGCACTGCTAAGTTTCATTTTGTTCCAAACATTGTGCCAATTCACATGGACCAAGCTTATATGTGGTACTTCCAACCCACAAACTAAACAGATTTCTTACTTCAGATCATACATTTAGTTTTATGTAGGAAAAGGCTAGCACGGCTCTTAAGAACCCTAACCAATGCTGCTTTGGTTTTACAACTTTCATTGCTTCTAACATCCAAATCAAACTGTTGTTACACACATGTTTGCTGTATAGATGCACTAAAAAAAAATCCTACATTTACTTTCTCATAGAATTGCATTTTTTTGGTTGTAAAAATAGGATGAGCAGCAACTTTCTTGTCAACATGATGGCCTCCTGAAAATAATTGAGACCCGTCCATCACTTATTTATGAACTACTTTTCAGTGTCTTCTATCGATGATAAGTGAGCTACTTTTTCTTTAGAGATCGCCATCTCATTGGCACTAACTTGTATAGCACACAGTTTCCCTTCCCAATGCACTCGTAATGCATAGATAGTCCCTCCTAATCATTTTGTGTTCGTTTTTTTGTCATGATTCAGATCGAATTTCCGACATCAGAGACACGTATGCTGTTAATCAGGTGCTGAAGGTAAGATCAGGACACAAAAAACATATGGGATTTAATAATTAGCAGTTTATGTGCGAAAATACTTATTTTCCAGGAATCTAGCTTCATGTAAGCATGCAAAGTTGATTTTTATCATCCAATTTGAACAATTGCAGAAAAAATCAATCCTCTCCACTTGAAGGTAGGTGATGCACACAGATTTCTTCTTACCTTGCAAGCACCGTTGGATGAAGAGAGTAGGCATGATCATGGACAAACGCAGTGAGTGCTCAACCCATCTGTACATACGCTGCACTTTATGCCCCCGTGCCGCTGCCATCCTTATCATGCCTCTCCTTGATCTGGCTCCCCAGTGCCGTCTTGCCTCGATCTTGCAGGAGAGGAGGACATTGTTTATTTGCGTAGGGCTGTCGGGGGATAATTCGATCGAGTAGGAGTTGTTACGTGGAAGAGGAGCTAGCAGCTGGGCGATCGTTTGGCTAGGTGACGAGGAAGAAATTGATACGGCCGGCCGTTGTACGGGAGCACGGCCAGAGATGGAGTTCGATACGGTCTGCACCCAAATCAGAAGGTTTGGCCACCCTTAACAATATCCTCATCGGATATAACTTGGGGAAGGCGAAGGCGTACCCCCTACTATATAAGCTCGGCCACCCACGCCCCAAACAAATCACAACCAACCTTTCTCAAGTCGTTTGTTCCCCCGAGCAATCGAGTTGTGTTCCCGGCGATCGATCTATCCATCTTGCTGAGCATCATGGTTTCCGCTGACGTGGCCCGCAACATCGTCGGCATCATTGGCAATGTCATCTCCTTTGGGCTCTTCCTCTCCCCTGTGTAAGCCCTTTCCTCCTCCTCTCGGCTCTGTATTCATGGATGGAAGGTGGTTGCTAGGGCATGAATCTGACGCTCGTTTTCTGCTTGTGCGTACGCAGGCCGACGTTCTGGCGTATCTGCAAGGCCAAGAACGTGGAGGAGTTCAAGCCGGACCCCTACCTGGCGACGCTCATGAACTGCCTGCTCTGGTTCTTCTACGGGCTCCCTATCGTCCACCCC
Organism: Triticum dicoccoides; assembly: GCF_002162155.2. NCBI lineage: Eukaryota > Viridiplantae > Streptophyta > Magnoliopsida > Poales > Poaceae > Triticum > Triticum dicoccoides. The sequence continues at coordinate 79,156,424 of NC_041393.1, forward strand.
AACAGCACCCTCGTCCTCACCATCAACGGCATCGGCCTCGTCATCGAGGGCGCCTACATCATCATCTTCATCATCTACGCGGCCAAGAACACAAGGGTACGTACGTGCAACCCTCCTAGTGCCCCCTCATCCGGCCTACTGTCTCTTTTCGCCATTAGTTTCTGTACAGAAGATCCTCCTGCATGCCCCTAACCCATGCCATCCGCCTGTGCTTTGCGTGCAGTGGAAGATGCTCGGCGTGCTCGCCATCCAGGCGGCGTTCATGGCTGCTGTGGTGGCCGGTGTGCTCGTCGGCGCCCACACCCATGAGAAGCGCTCCATGATCGTAGGCATCCTTTGCGTCATCTTCGGCTCCATCATGTACGCCTCCCCGCTCACCATCATGGTACGTACCCCACCCCAACTTATGGATCGTCGACCCGTGATCTTTGATAACTGCTTTAACTTGTGAGTTCAGGTGGCTAATTAATCTGCGTTGTGCATGTATGATGTTGTAATGATACGTTGTCTAGAAAAATACCTGCCTATAATTTATTTTTAAAGTTCTAGTAGATGCTTTTGACAGACCTCAATTTGTTAAGTAGTACACCTTGTTTGTTGTTGATTCTGCTTGAAAAACTATGTCCATCTAAAAGATGCACTCACCTTTCATCTTTTAACGTTCGTGCCAAAACCCTGTTAAAAAAAAGTCCGAATTGAGTTATTCACCTCTCACGCACCCAAGTTCTTCTACAATATGCTACATCATATATTTTTAATCAAAAGGGCCTACGGTTTATTTCTATCTCAAAGGTAAACTTCCTTTACAGGGCGAATTACTAGCTCAGGCTAATTGTTAATGATGGATGCTTTTACCAACTAACAAGTGTACTAAATGCTAATATAACTAAAAAAAATTGAGATGAAAGTAGTAATATTGTACTGCTTATTTGCAGGGTAAAGTGATCAGGACCAAGAGTGTGGAGTACATGCCATTCTTCCTGTCACTGGTAAACTTCCTCAACGGTCTCTGCTGGACGGGCTATGCGCTAATCAAGTTTGACATCTACATCACGGTATGTACATACACATTGGATAAAAAAAAGTCACAAACCCATCCAGACTTACAATCAAGAATTCCTCAGCGCGGTTCGATCTAATTGTTATGTCCTCTTTAAATTCTGTGCAGATCCCCAATGCCCTCGGTACAATCTTCGGCCTCATCCAGCTGATCCTTTACGGGTACTACTACAGATCTACCCCCAAGAAGGGCAAGAATGTCGAGCTGCCCACCGTCCTCACCAAAAACGCCGTTACCAGCGGCAACGTCTCCGTCACCATAGAGAAATAAGCTTTGCTTCGTTTTTAGCCCTAAAGATTTTGAGCAGTTAATACCGGATGATACTTCAACAGGTCTGATGTTAATTAGTTGTACTTTTTGTTAGCTAGTAGAGTCTGAGATTGCCTTTAATTTTGTGAACCATTGTTGTCTGTCCGAGACTATAGTGCAAATTGCAAGTGTATATAAATACCAATGCAGCTGAGTTATCCCAGAGATATATTATGAAAACCACGTATGCTTGCCTGTTTTCAATCTGCTCTTACGTGATGATACAATTGATTTGTTAATTACAGTGTGTGGTGGCTTTGTTAAATTATTTTATTCAATATCCACGATGTGTTTGTATTATGTTTCGGGCAAGGTCCTCTTCTGTTTTCTGCACAAAAACACCCAAAGGGCATCTTATTGGTGATGCAACTTGAACCTGGTGTCAGCGTAAACGAGACACAGACTTAACCTCTAATTACCGGTTCAGTTGGATGGCTCCTGCTCTTTTCCTGTGAGGCTGCCTTGTTACCACATTGACCTCTTTTTTGCGGGAAGTATGATGCTTTGGGTCCATGCTAGAAATATTTTTCTGAATCTTGTAACATGTTAATTGTTTGTCATATATATTTCATTAGTGTGTTTGATTGATTGCATGGTGTCTACTATATAGACACACACTTTTTCGTCAAGGAAAATGAGTTGAGTATAGGAAGAGCTATGCTCAAATTAGATAGCCCATCAACTTGTGGCTATAACTAGTAAGAACCCAGACCTTTCCATTAAGGGAAATAAAATAAAATCCAACTTGAAGCAACATCCAAACAAGCAGCCCAGGCTAGCTAAACACATCCACGCTAGACCACAGACCGTGTTTTAATATCCAAGAGCAAGGTTTTTTTTATCAATTTATTTTCTTTGTATTTGAATGATCTAGAGTCATCTAGCAATCATTACTATATGAATCTAATTAGATTCTGTTTGATCAATGATCACTTATAATTTGTTAGGTTTTGTTCTCGAATCATCATCATGTCTACTAGAATTAGGAAACAAGATTCTGGTTCTGCAAAACAAAGAGTGCCAGTTGAGGCTCGAACTCAAACGAGTGCCCTCGATAGATATTTAGTGAGACTCCCAACTTGATTATGAAAATCACACCGCAGATGTTAATGTTGATGATGGTGGTGATGATAATACGATAGGAGGTTGAGGCTCATGATGCAGAAATTGATGTCTTGGAGATGATGTAGTACGAAGATATAATTGAAGATTATATTCCACGAAATACTAGACGGATGGTCCTTTTTGGTACGAAGATATAATTGAATATTAATTCTTCTGTTTATGTGAATTGTTCAATATTTTGGGCCAGATTTTGGTTTCTACCCGAGGCCCCAAATTTCCGGAGATGGCCCTGCTAAACAGCCAATGAATCCAGCCGAAGACCGATAGCCTTAAGTGAGTTGGTTTCTAGCCCCACATAGCTCCAAACACTTCATTTGCCACCTGTTCAAAGAGGCTTACTCCCCATGCAACAGATATTTGTTGACCTCCTTTCTCTACAAAAACAACCAATAGTGTATCCAATATCCAATTAGTTTGATCACAACAGACACATCATGGGGGAGAGGAGCAGGAAATTTGGGGGAGGGGCGGTTGCTACGGGTGGGATAAGATCGTGGGGAAGATTTTTTTTTGTTTTTTACCGACTGGGGGCCATAGGCGAGCAAGGGTAGAAAAATTTGGAAAAAGACTGAGGGAAACGGTATTTTCGACATAAACGCATGAAATATTTTTAGGAAATTAGAGTTTCTTTTAGTGTGAAAATACATTTCTCGGCCCGTACAACTATGATTGATACTTGTGGACCCGGAAGACCAATGTCGCACTACTAGGGAAAAGCCTAGCAGCAGCGCGGGTTTTGGGCCTATCAGTAGCGCGGGCAGGAGCGCTACTGATAAGGCGCTACAGCTAATGCTTAGCAATAGCGCGTCTTGGCCCACGCTACTGCTAAATTGACCTAGTAGCAGCGCTTCATCAGAACATCGCTACTGGTAACTAGTAGTAGCGCTTCTCCTTACCCGCGCTACTACTATTTTTTAGTATTTTATTTTATTTCTTTTTCTTTTCATGTTGTATTCATACACCTTTACACAAGTTTTCATACAACAGGAATTTAGAGATTGTTTTTACATCATAATGAGTTATTACATCATGGGGTGAAAGAACCGTGGACTAGTTTCAAGTGGATGTCCATCCACTTGAAACTAATCCGCGGTTCTTTCACCCAATGATATAATAATATCATCATCATCATCATATCATTAACAACTTAGCATCATAATACATCATTGTCATATAACACCTCCTCAATATCATCGTTTTTATCATTGACATCACATAACAACTCCTCAAGATCATCATTATCAACTCTAACACATTACCACATAATAAACATATTGTACCTCATAGGACCTATTACATTCGATTAAGACCTACTACATTTTCTAAGGTAAAATAACAAAAAACAAGATAGCCCCTGACTCTCCATTATGGAGAATGGAGATTAGCCTGTCTCCAATTCTTGCCTTTCGCTGAATGTTACTTCCAAGAACCTCCTTGCGAATGTCCATACATTTCTTTCATTCTCTGATGATCATGTGTTCACGGGTTTTAGAAATCCGATATGCACAGGTGAGCTCCGTAGATTTACCTGGCAGTATGTTCAGAACTGAGAGGCGACCATGGAGAGACATCAGATGAGGCACACAATCCATCGGGAGTTTCTGTTGAAAAACATAATAATAACTTCGTAGTTAGCAATGATGTACTAGTTTTAGAAGTATGCAAAAGATGCACGGATGTCGTAATAGTAAAAAATCTTACCAGGGTATCTCCAGAGAAGTTATCGTTGTTCAACACATGCACTAGTGGCATGTATTCACCATAATTTGGAGGAATTCGATAATAGTCATTGTAATTCTCAAGAAGAGTACAAAATGCGATCAGATGATTTTTCTCCTTATACGTTAAGTGGGTGCCTTCGGTGTAGTGGGTTTTATCTACCATCTTCCGCACAGTCTTTGAAGAATCAAAATAAGCTGTCAATGGAAATAAGCTATCAACTATTTTGAAATAAACAATATAAATTAGTTAATAACTATGTTTGAGAAACTCACATAGCGGTACAATCGGAAGCGTATCAACAAGGACCCAAATGTCCATATTGTCTTCCTCGCTGTCAGGATCACCAAGATCCATGGTGACAATCATACCCTCATAAAAATCATACATTTTGCAAAGTGCTTCCCAATTTTGGCAACCAAAATGGGTTACGCTCTGAGCATTGCACAGATTTACTTCAAAATCCATATCATGATGGGTCCTTAGGTGTATTTTCTTTGTTTCGAAATTTTCATGGTCTTCAAAACCCATCCTCTCCAAGACATAGCGTCTTGCATGGCATGGGATAAGCTAGTCGAATTGTAAAATATGAAAATTAGACGTTGAAATAGTTGAAGTCATGCTTAATGGAGAAAAAACACTTGTCGTTGTTGTGTACCGTTTCACAATCGAAGGTCTCCTCGAGCTTAATGCTGAAGCGCCAATCTTCGTCCAGCCGAACGAACCTGTCGCACATACCTCGATCGTCGTGGCACCAGCTACACTCCCCCAGGAGACCGTCGTCGTCCGAGTACGACATTTCCTACAATCATAATTCAAAGATTAAACTTGTACATATTCTAGCACAAGTCATGCCAGAATTCACGACAAAGTCCGGCATGACCTTTGCTAAAAAAGGACATATCGAGCGCCTGAAATTTGCCGGAACGGAAATTAATCAACACTCCGGCAAAACATAGGCCACTCGGAGATGTAAACTGAACATGAACGGCCACTTGGGCAACCACATATCCTATTTGAGCAACAACACAAGATATACAAGGATATTTGGCTGGTCTCACCTTGATGTCGGAGGGGGTCGGTGACTGGGACGACGGCGGGGATGTCGGAGGGGGTCGGTGACGGGGACGACGGAGGTCACCTGAAACCATATAAGTTATCACTAACAACAAACATGACATGTTCAACTAGTTTTATTAATTCAACTAGTTCTTACTAAATATAAACTTACTATAAATAGAAAAAAAACTAGTTCTTTCTAAAAATAAAGTAGTTCAACTAGTTATATTAATTATCTTACTAAAAATAGATTAGTTCTGTTAATTCAACTAGTTCAACTAGTTTATTAATTTACTTACTAAACTAGTTCAACTACAACTAAAGTAGTTCAACTACCACTACTACTACTAAAAATCTAGTACTAACTAAGCAACATCTAGTACTAGCTAACCCTAAATTAACATCTACTACTACTAAATCTAGTACTAACTAGTGGCAGGGGGTG
>NC_041393.1:79162410-79164455 GCF_002162155.2 Triticum dicoccoides
AGTAGCGCTGTATGCGGTGCACGCGCTACTGCTATTTCCAAGTCAGCAGCACGTTTCGGTCACACGCGCTGCTGGTAAGTAGCAGTAGCGTGGTATTTTGAAGAGCGCTGCTGGTAAGATTCTGTGTATAGGCTTTTCCCTAGTAGTGTCGTTACTTGTGGACCCGGAAGACTAAGATCGTTACTTGTGGGCCTGAACGACGAAGATTGGTATTTGTGGACAAGGATAATACTTGCGAGGCCGGACAACTAAGGTTGATACTTGTGGGTCCGGACGACTATGATCGATACTTGCAAGGTTGGACGACTATGAGTTGTTTCTATGGGAGTGCATGGGAACAAGAGCCCCCTAGCAGCCACTTATATACTCGATGAGGCTAGGGTTTATAGAGAGAGAAATCCAATCTAGGGCTGCCGCCGCAACTTGGAGGTTAAGTTGGTCGCATGGTATAACACCATCAGTAGGACCTCGGTTAGGTCTTCAATATTGCCGGGTAAAAAAATCCGACCATCCCACATGACTCCCATATCCGATCATAAACAGAGGGTTGGCCATCCAATATTGTAAGCCTATGAATCCCATATATCATCTCATTCAGAAGGGTTTTGCTGCATTCCTCATAAGCCTGACCTGACATGACACCAGTGCTAGGGGAAGTTTTACCGAGAACCGATCTGACATAGATCTAGGGTCTTCCTGCGAGGTCATCAGGTCGGTTGTCGGGCACCAGAGCTGCGTCATCAGATTCGAGATTGTGACTAGGTCTGATATAAGGTTTTCTTACTCGCCCTGATCCTTATCGCCCTGATCCTTATCTGAAATCGGCTTTGGGATGGGCATGTCTTCCTGTCCCTCGATCTGGTCTGATACCCAACTCAAGAAGGCCAGCTTCCCACGATAATTCGTGGTATACTCCAAGTTTTCAAATCTCATAACCTAGCTGGGAGCAAGGTTCTCAGCCTGGCCTAGATGGCCGGTTGAGTAAGTGAAGAGCATGATGCCCCCGAAAACAAAGATCTGGCCTGGCATAACCCATCTGCTCACCCATGTTGATCGGCATTGATTCGCGGTGGCTACGTAGCGAGACCTGCATGGGCCACCAATGGCAGCGTCGATTCCTGTGAATCTCGGGTAGGGGTCCCAAGCTAGTAGCCTAGATGTGATGATAAAATTGGATGCATGTTTTACCCAAGTTCGGGCTCTCTCATAGAGATAATACACTATCTCTAGCTTTTTGAAACTATTGATTTGTGACGGAGTACAGAGTACATGTTTATCTACCTCGAGATTGATGATGTCATCTACGAGCCCTACCACCCTGGTTTATATAGTTACCATGGGTTCTAGGGTTATAGATAAGTCGACTATGTATATGGTAGATCGTGGTATAGACGACATCTAAGTCTTTCGAGTATACATCAAGTCTTCAAAACATTTCGTCTATGCAACATGGGCCTTCTGGAGATGGCCCGTTAGTGAACCGACAAGAAGGTCCTTGACTCGGCCCACCTGGTCGAAGACTGACATGGCGAGTACCCACTAGTCCAGAACACCATAACCTGAACCTAGCAGAGTTTCTCGAAACTCGAGCCAACCAGACCAGGATGATGAGACGCCTCTTCTGTTTACTGTTCGTGGAGATGACCTGGAACTTCTAGATGACGCGTAACAAGATGGTTATTGAGTGTATCTTCTTAGAGGGGGCAATTGAATCTATATTCAAACTAGATGACCCGTTGCGCCCATGGCGCAAGAGCGAAAGCGAGCCGAGTATTCAAACCATGTAAGTGAGAGTGACTGAGAACCAATTTAATAGATACTTAGGTACACATTGTGTTATATATCCTATTACATTGTAAGCATGATAGCTCAAAAGAACTTACATTGGCTTTATTACAAAGAAACTATATTAGCAGACATGCATCATAGATATATCAGTTGTCCCGAAATCTTTGTCTGAGTCTCGTATCTGCCACCAGTAGAAAATGCCAACACATGAAGATGATGGTCATTGGTGGAGGTAGGTAAAATGTTTTTTTTGGGGG
>NC_041393.1:79164680-79241425 GCF_002162155.2 Triticum dicoccoides
GGGGCAAACAGAAAATATGGATGTTTGAGGGGGACAAAAGTCTATATTTTTCCTAATCTTTCACTAATTTTTTTCTTTCACATAATGCCATGGCCCCTGCAGCATACAACGTAGCTCCGCCGCTAGCGATGGTATTACTCCCTCTGTTTCTAAATATGTCATTTTAGTGATTTCAATACAAACTATATACGGATGTATATGAACATATTTTAGTGTATATATTCACTCGTTTTGCTCCGTACACGGTCCTTGTTGAAATCTCTAAAAAGACTTATATTCCTAAAGACCTTTTTTTCTTTGGAGCAGAATACAATGAAGTGGGGTATCCCATTGCCTTCAGAGGCTTTCTTATCTCAGTTGGAGTGTGATTCCTTGCTCCTATTCATGGATCTTTGCGTATAACTTTGGTCCTTCCTTTAACTGGCCATGGAAAAATATAGGTTAAAGTGTTGCACCTTGTCGGTGTGGTAATTCTTGTTTGTTGTACCAAATAATGCCCTCCTTGTGTGCTTCCAGTCTATCTATATAACAATGCCCTCCTTGTGTTGGTTTCTGCAGGAAGTTTATATAAAGGATTGTCGATAGTTAGTTCGATAATCAAATAAGATCATGCAAATGTATATTTTGGAGGGTTGTTCTTAACGGTAATGACCAAGATAAAATACAACAATGGGACAATATTGTGCGATGCTATCTGGGAGAAAATATTCTGACTATGAGCCAGTCGTCTTGGAGCCATATCAATTTTTAGATAAGTAAAATATGGATGTCGGATTCATAATCAGGAAAATGATCCGACGGCCGAAATGCCCTGAGCGCTGACAGAGCTCCGTTTCCCCCTCGGTTCTTATTTCTGGATAGGAGCCATAGCAATTTTGAGATAAGTAAAATATGGATGTCAGATTCATAACAGGTTAATAGTACACAATCCAACTAAGACTAGGACTCCGTCAAATAGGAGCCATAGCAGTTTTCACTATACTAATGCTGACACGTATAATTTACATACTACAATTTACAATTTGACAACTGAAAAATGGCTACTCCAATGGTTGTGCATATATTCTTTAATAAGTGAACTTGCCAAAGTTCAGTGTCAATCTTTCTTGTGCACTCATATGCTCACCCAGATTCCAAAATAATAAGAAGCTTGAATCATACCAAGAACTTGGGTTGTGAAATTCACTAGCCACATCTCTTGTCCAAATCTGCAAAAGAACATAGTGAAATGAGGAAAATTCAGTAGTAGTATTTCATATTATCTACGAAAAACTTGCTTTAGTTACCTTGGGTACAAGCAAGGGAGGTCACATGCCACAGCATGAGCTGATGCTTTCATTTCACCAAACAATCCAGAAGTAATAATACAAAAGTTCATATAGGCATGACTAAACTGCATATCAACCAGATTTTGTTCAACTATGAATTCTATAGCCCAGTCGTTGCTCCTACTATTTTTTCACTCTAAACTCGCTTCACCTTTGGCAATTTTGGAAGAATGTGTAGATTTTTAACTCTAACATCCAAAATCCCGTATAATATAATGTTCATAACAGCACTACACTAATTAGTCCCTCAATCATATCTAGTGCCACATGATTTCCAACTCTAAAACAATGGCCTCGTTAGCAATCCTTCCTAATGAACCCAGAATAATTTTAAATTATGTAACTCGAGGCAGTGTGAAGTCATATGGAACATCAAGCTGTACACTGAACTTAAGGAAATATGCCCTAGAGGAAATAATAAAGTTATTATTTATTTCCTTATTTCATGATAAATATTTATTATTCATGGTAGAATTGTATTAACCGGAAACTTAGTACATGTGTGAATACATAGACGAAACATAGTGTCCCTAGTATGCCTCTACTTGACTAGCTCGTTAATCAAAGATGGTTATGTTTCCTAACCATAGACATGTGTCGTCATTTGATAAACGGGATCACATCATTAGGAGAATGATGTGATGGACGTGACCCATCCGTTAGCTAAGCATTATGATCATTACAGTTTCATGGCTACTGCTTTCTTCATGACTTATACATGTTCCTCCGAGTATGAGATTATGCAACTCCCGAATACCGGGGGAACACCTTGTGTGCTATCAAATGTCACAACGTAAATGGGTGATTATAAAGATGCTCTACAGGTGTCTCCCAAGGTGTTTGTTGGGTTGGCATAGATCGAGATTAGCATTTGTCACTCCGTGTTTCGAAGGGGTATCTCTGGGCCCTCTCGGTAATACTCATCACTATAAGCCTTGCAAGCAATGTGACAAATGAGTTAGTTGCAGGATGAAGCATTATGGAACGAGTAAAGAGACTTGCCGGTAACAAGATTGAACTAGGTATGATGATACCGACGATCGAATCTTGGGCAAGTAACATACCGATGACAAAGGGAACAACATATGTTGTTATGCGGTTTGACCGATAAAGATCTTCGTAGAATATGTAGGAGCCAATATGAGCATCCAGGTTCCGCTATTGGTTATTGACCGGAGATGTGTCTCGATCATGTCTACATAGTTCTTGAACCCGTAGGGTTCGCACGCTTAACATTCAATGACGATATGTATTATGATTTATGTGTTTTCGATGATAGAAGTTTCTTCGGAGTCCCGGATGAGATCATGGACGTGACGAGGAGTCTCAAAATGGCTGAGACATAAAGATTGATATATTGGACCATGTTATCCGTGAAGGAAATATGCCCTAGAGGCAATAATAAAGTTGTTATTTATTTGCTTATATCATGATAAATGTTTATTATTCATTCTAGAATTGTATTAACCAGAAACATAATACTTGTGTGAATACATAGACAAACAGAGTGTCACTAGTATGCCTCTACTTAACTAGCTCGTTGATCAAAGATGATTATGTTTCCTGACCATAGACATGTGTTGTCATTTGATTAATGGTCACATCATTAGGAGAATGATGTGATTGCCTTGACCCATTCCATTAGCTTAGTACTTGATCGTTTAGTATTCTGCTATTGCTTTCTTCATGACTTATACATGTTGCTATGACTATGAGATTATGCAACTCCTGTTTACCGGAGGAACACTTTGTGTGCTACCAAACGTCACAACATAACTGGGTGATTATAAAGGTGCTCTACAGGTGTCTCTGAAGGTACTTGTTGGTTTGGCATATTTCGAGATTAGGATTTGTCACTCCGATTGTCGAAGAGGTATCTCTGGGCCCACTCAGTAATGCACATCACTTAAGCCTTGCGAGCATTGCAACTAATGAGTTAGTTGCAGGATGATGTATTACGAAATGAGTAAAGAGACTTGCCGGTAACGAGATTGAACTAGGTATGGAGATACCGACGATCGAATCTCGGGCAAGTAACATACCGATGACAAAGGGAACAACATATGTTGTTATGCGGTTTGACCGATAAAGATCTTCGTAGAATATGTAGGAACCAATATGAGCATCCAGGTTCCGCTATTGGTTATTGACCGGAGACGTGTCTCGGTCATGTCTACATAGTTCTCGAACCCGTAGGGTCCGCACGCTTAAAGTTTGGTGACGATTGTAATTAGGGTTTTTGTGTTTTGATGTACCGAAGGTTGTTCGGAGTCCCGGATGTGATCACGGACATGACGAGGAGTCTCGAAATGGTCGAGACATAAAGATTGATATATTGGAAGCCTATATTTGGATATCGGAATCGTTCAGGGTGAAATCGGGATTTTACCGGAGTAAGGGGGGTTACCGGAACCCCCCTGGGGTTAATGGGCTTACATGGGCCCCAAGGGAGAAGAGGAGGGCCGGTCAGGGCAGGCCGCGCGCCCCCTCCCCCCTAGCCCGAATAGGACAAGGAGGGGGGGCCTTTCCTCTTTCCCCCTTCCCCTTTCCTTCTCCAACAAGGCAAGAGGGGGTAGTCCTACTCCTGGTGGGAGTAGGACTCCTCCAGGTGCACCCCTAGGGGCCGGCTGCACCTCCCACCTCCCTCCTTTATATACGTGGGGCAGGGGGACACCCCATAACACACAAGTTGATCTTCGTGATCGTTTCTTAGCCGTGTGCGGTGCCCCCTCCACCATATTCCACCTCGGTCATATCGTAGCGGTGTTTAGGCGAAGCCCTGCGTCGGTAGAACATCATCACCGTCATCACGCCGTCGTGCTGATGAAACTCTCCCTCAACACTCGGCTGGATCATAGTTCGAGGGACGTCACCGAGTTGAACGTGTGCAGAACTCGGAGGTGTCATACGTTCGGTACTTGGATCGGTCGGATCGGGTAGACGTACGACTACTTCGTCTATGTTGTGTCAACGCTTCCGTTGCCGGTCTACGAGGGTACGTAGACAACACTCTCCCCTCTCGTTGCTATGCATCACCATGATCTTGCGTGTGCATAGGAATTTTTTTGAAATTACTATGTTCCCCAACAGTGGCATCCGAGCCTAGGTTTTATGCGTTGATGTTATATGCACGAGTAGAACACAAGTGAGTTGTGGGCGATACAAGTCATACTGCTTACCAACATGTCATACTTTGGTTCGGCGGTATTGTTGGATGAAGCGGCCCGGACCAACATTACGCGTACCCTTACGCGAGACTGGTTCTACCGACATGCTTTGCACACATGTGGCTGGCGGGTGTCAGTTTCTCCAACTTTAGTTGAACCGAGTGTGGCTACGCCCGGTCCTTGCGAAGGTTAAAACAGCACCAACTTGACAAACTATCATTGTGGTTTTGATGCGTAGGTAAGAACGGTTCTTGCTAAGCCCGTACCAGCCATGTAAAACTTGCAACAACAAAGTAGAGGACGTCTAACTTGTTTTTGCAGGGCATGTTGTGATGTGATATGGTCAAGACGTGATGCTATATTTTATTGTATGAGATGATCATGTTTTGTAACCGAAGTTATCGGCAACTGGCAGGAGCCATATGGTTGTCGCTTTATCGTATGAAATGCAAACGCCGTATAATTGCATTACTTTATCACTAAGCGGTAGCGATAGTCGTAGAAGCAATAGACGGCGTAAACGACAACGATGCTACGATGGAGATCAAGGTGTCGCGCCGGTGACGATGGTGATCATGGAGGTGCTTCAGAGATGGAGATAACAAGCACAAGATGATGATGGCCATATCATATCACTTATATTGATTGCATGTGATGTTTATCTTTTATGCATCTTATCTTGCTTTGATTGACGGTAGCATTATAAGATGATCTCTCACTAAATTTCAAGATAAAAGTGTTCTCCCTAAGTATGCACCGTTGCCAAAGTTCGTCGTGCCTAGACACCACATGATGATCGGGTGTGATAAGCTCTACGTCCATCTACAACGGGTGCAAGCCAGTTTTGCACACGCAGAATACTCAGGTTTAACTTGACGAGCCTAGCATATGCAGATATGGCCCCGGAACACTGAGATCGAAAGGTCGAGCGTGAATCATATAGTAGATATGATCAACATAGTGATGTTCACCATTGAAAACTACTCCATTTCACGTGATGATCGGTTATGGTTTAGTTGATTTGGATCACGTGATCACTTAGAGGATTAGAGAGATGTCTTTCTAAGTGGGAGTTCTTAAGTAATATGATTAATTGAACTTAAATTTATCATGAACTTAATACCTGATAGTATCTTGCTTGTCTATCTTGATTGTACATAGATGGCCCGTGCTGTTGTTCTGTTGAATTTTAATGCGTTCCTTGAGAAAGCAAAGTTGAAAGATGATGGTAGCAATAACACGGACTGGGTCCGTAACTTGAGGATTATCCTCATTGCTGCACAGAAGAATTACGTCCTGGAAGCACCGCTGGGTGCCAGGCCTGCTGCAGGAGCAACACCAGATGTTGTGAACGTCTGGCAGAGCAAAGCTGATGACTACTCGATAGTTCAGTGTGCCATGCTTTACGGCTTAGAACCGGGACTTCAACGACATTTTGAACGTCATGGAGCATATGAGATGTTCCAGGAGTTGAAGTTAATATTTCAAGCAAATGCCCGGATTGAGAGATATGAAGTCTCCAATAAGTTCTATAGCTGCAAGATGGAGGAGAATAGTTCTGTCAATGAGCATATACTCAAGATGTCCGGGTATAATAATCACTTGATTCAACTGGGAGTTAATCTTCCGGATGATAGTGTCATTGACAGAATTCTCCAATCACTGCCACCAAGCTACAAAAGCTTTGTGATGAACTATAATATGCAAGGGATGGAAAAGACAATTCCCCAGCTCTTCGCAATGCTAAAGGTTGCGGAGGTAGAAATCAAGAAGGAGCATCAAGTGTTGATGGTCAACAAGACCACTAGTTTCAAGAAAAAAGGCAAAGGGAAGAAGAAGGGGAACTTCAAGAAGAACAACAAGCAAGTTGCTGCTCAGGAGAAGAAACCCAAGTCTGGACCTAAGCCTGAAACTGAGTGCTTCTACTGCAAGTAGACTGGTCACTGGAAGCGGAACTGCCCCAAGTATTTGGCGGATAAGAAGGATGGCAAGGTGAACAAAGGTATATGTGATATACATGTTATTGATATGTACCTTACTAGAGCTCGCAGTAGCACCTGGGTATTTGGTACTGGTTCTGTTTCTAATATTTGCAACTCGAAACAGGGACTACGGATTAAGCGAACACTGGCCAAGGACGAGGTGACGATGCGCATGGGAAATGGTTCCAAATTCGATGTGACCGCGGTCGGCACGCTACCTCTACATCTACCTTCGGGATTAGTATTAGACCTAAATAATTGTTATTTGGTGCCAGCGTTGAGCATGAACATTATATCTGGATCTTCTTTGATGCGAGACGGTTATTCATTTAAATCAGAGAATAATGGTTGTTCTATTTATATGAGTAATATCTTTTATGGTCATGCACCCTTGAAGAGTGGTCTATTTTTGATGAATCTCGATAGTAGTGATACACATATTCATAATGTTGAAGCCAAAAGAAGCAGCGTTGATAATGATAGTGCAACTTACTTGTGGCACTGCTGTTTGGGTCATATCGGTGTAAAGCGCATGAAGAAACTCCATACTCATGGACTTTTGGAACCACTTAATTATGAATCACTTGGTACTTGCGAACCGTGCCTTATGGGCAAGATGACTAAAACGCCGTTCTCCGGTACAATGGAGAGAGCAACAGATTTATTGGAAATCATACATACATATGTATGTGGTCCAATGAATGTTGAGGCTCGTGGCGGATATCGTTATTTTCTCACCTTCACAGATGATTTGAGCAAATATGGATATATCTACTTAATGAAACATAAGTCTGAAACATTTGAAAAGTTCAAAGAATTTTAAAGTGAAGTTGAAAATCATCGTAACAAGAAAATAAAGTTTCTACGATCTGATCGTGGAGGAGAATATTTGAGTTACGACTTTGGTTTACATTTGAAACAAAGCGGAATAGTTTCGCAACTTACGCCATCAGGAACACCACAACGTAATGGTGTGTCCGAACATCGTAATCGTACTTTACTTGATATGGTGTGATCTATGATGTCTCTTACTGATTTACCGCTATCGTTTTGGGGTTATGCTTTAGAGACGACCGCATTCACGTTAAATAGGTGTCACACCCTAGCTAGTTCATGCATTAGAGTGTTGCATCATGTCTATTTTTCTCAACAGAAACTTGAAATGGGGATGACAGAACCCCCAGCCCCCTCTGAAACTAACTAGGGTTTACTAAAAATATTTTCAATGAACCTGAAATGCCCTTCTAAATTGTCCATCATTTTTGTCTTGGTTCAGAACCTCTGCCAAAAGTGGTGCTCAATTTTCTAGGTCATCCTAAGGTTTTTCAATTAAATCATAAGTATTTGAGTTTGGGCATTTAAATTGTATAAATTATTTTAAATGCTCAAATATTTCCAAACTAAAATGTTCCATGCTGTATATATTCCACCTAGTGGCCATGAGCAGTTTGGGAAATTTAGGAGTTGTCTAGGTATTTTTAATAAGTCCACAAACCTACAGAATAAATAGAAAACAGGAAAAAGGGGGAAAAATCTTACCTGGCGCCACCTAGCAGGCCCACCTGCTGGCCCAGCCCAGCCACCGCTCCAGCGAGCTGCTTAGCTTGGCCAGGCAGGCAGGCAGCTGCTCGGCGGTGAGCACAGCAAGCGTGCCACGCAGCTGCCCGCCGCCTCGCCGCTCCCCTCGTCCAGCTGATGACGGGGAACGACCCCTCTCCCTCTCCCCGACCCCGCAGACACCCGCTCCTCCCCCTAGCTCCTTTCCCTCGCTCTCCCGAGCCATGGCCGCCGCCACCGCCGCCGCACCCTCGCCGTAGTCGCGCTCTCCGTCAACCCCGCGCTGCGCCACCGTGTCCAGGAGCTTCGCCGCCCTCCGCTCCTTCGAGCAAGCCGAGCCCCGAGCGCTCGCTTGCCCTGAAGCCACTTCCCCGACCTCGTTCGACCTCGCCACCGCTGGAGATCCCCTTCGCCGTCGCCGCCGCACCAGCCTTTCGCCGACCGCGTCGTTTGCTCCCTCGAGATCACCATGAGCTTGGCTACCTCCTCCCCCTTCCCTTTCTCGCTGTCGTGCACCACCGCGAGCACACGTAGCTCACCCGCACGCGCCACCGCGGAGCTCGTCGCTGACGTGTCTCCGGCTAACCACCGGCCACCCCACCATGTCTAACGCACTCACCGCGTCCCCAGGGGCCCAACGCACCTCACCACGTGCCTCGTCGTACCCCGTAGCCTCGGATTCGTCTTCACCCGACTCCGGCGACCACCAAAGTCATCGCCGGCGACGTCTCCGGCCACCCCGAGCTCAACCACCGCCACCAAGAGCTGCGACTCGGTCCCAGCTACCTGTAGATGCTCTCCGTCGCCCATTTGGTCGCCGGAATGCACAAAACCACTCTCGCCGCCGCGTTCGGCCTCGCCGGCGGCTAGACGCCGGCGTGTTTGACCTTGACTTTGACTAGGGTGGGTCCAGGTTGACTCCCCTGAGTCTATGACAAGTGGGCCCCCCCTGCTAATTAACCAGTTTAGATTTAACAAAATTTAGTTAGTTAATTGACTACTGACATGCGGGACCCACTGGTCAGTTTGACCTGGACCGGCCTATTGACCTGCTGAGGTCAGCATGACATCATGCTGACGCAGTAATCCTTTTCTGGAATTAAAATAAATCTAGAATGATTTATAAATTCCAGAAAATACCCCAAACTTTAAAAATTCATAGTAAATCATCTGTAACTCCAAATGCAAAGTTTTATATATGTAAAATGATCAGAAAAATCCAATCTATCCATCTGTACTGGTTTCATGCATGTTTAAGCAACCTAACCTGATGTTTAGAGCAGAACTAGATAAAGCACTTATAAGGGCCATGTATGAGTTTGAAACTTGAATCTTTGATTCAAAATGGTTCAAACCCATCTGGTTTTAGTTGCATTAACCAAATACACTCATGTTTGCCATGTCTCATGCATACATCATATTGTTGCATATTGTTTGGTGATGATTGTGTATCGGTGCTCTCTGTGGCAGGTCCTTCCCCTGAGGAGTATCGTGATTACCCCAACGAAGAACAATATCAGTGCATCGACCCATCAGGCAAGCAACCAACCATTTGATCATATCGATACAATCCCATGTTCTCGCTCCTGCTCTCTTTTACTGCATTAAGACAACGCGTTTCAAACTGCTGTGTGCTACGATAGTTGAACCCATTTCCTCTGCATGACCTGTCATTGCCATAGTAACTAGATGAAACCCACTAGCATGTGTAGGAGTTGATTGAGCCATATGTATGTGTTGTTCCTACCTTGCTGTGCCTGCTATGCTTAGAGTCGTGTCAGGTCTGGTTCATCTGGGTGATGGGCTAGAGTGAAATGATCATGCCGGTAATGAGAGTGATGTGGTGAACACGATTTGGTAAAGGTATCGATGAAAGGCCATGTAGGAGTACATGGTGGGTTGTTTCATTGAGGCCGTCCTTAAGCACTGAGATCTGTATGTGTGATTTAAGAATCATCTACTACCATGCATTGGGCCCGAAACCAATGGACCCTCTCGGCTTCTTATTCACCCTAGTCCTCTGTCCAGGAGTTGCAAGTAGTTTTTGGTGTTTGTAGCCTACTGGAGGCCGTGGACAGCGCTGACCGTAGGGGTGGGCTGTGATGCGGTAGGTACGTGGCACGGTGTACCGGATACCCGTTAGGTATCTCGGGAACCCTGTACACATCGTTCGGGGCCGTATGGGAAACCTCGGCCGGACTCCCTGTGGATGGAACCTGGATAGGCGATAAACCTGGACTAGAGACTTAGGTGTTTAGGTAGGTCGTGGCCGACACCCACGTTGGGCTTCTGCTTGAAGGTTGCCGAGTACATGTCGTGTAAACGGCGGTAAGTGGTGAGAGCGTGTATGAAGAAGTACACCCCTGCAGGGTTAACATTATCTATTCGAATAGCCGCGTCCGTGGTAAAGGACTACTTGGTTGCCTATATAGTTCATAGACAAGTAAATGGATACTACTAAAAATCTCAAGATAAGCGTGAGTGCCGAGGATGGCTCTTCCGTAGGATGACGGAGGTGGATCCTCGGTGGTGTATTGAGGTGGTGAGTAGTGGACTCGTGTGCGCAAAACCATTTCAAGTTGGTGTATCGTAGGATAGCTTAGCCAAGAGTCAAAGCTGGCTTGCTGCAATAACCCCACCAACCCTTCTTGATAATGTGCATGTATGTAGGATCTGATGTAAGTCTTGCTAAGTACCTTTGTACTCATGTTGCTTTCATTTACATTTTCAGAAGACGCTGCAACCCCTTCTGATGGGTTCTTCGTAGACGTTGACATTGATGAGTAGACCGAGGCCCAGGTGGTGATCCTGAGCTTGTGAAGGACCACGTAGTATAGCCAGGCTTTCCAAGCCTCTTTTATTTTACTAGTTGTCTGTACTCAGACAAGTTACTTCCGCTATTGGCTTGTATGTCTGTATGACTTGAATGCTGGGTCGTGTGACCCGTACTTGTGTGTATGATATGTATGGCTCTCTGATCCCTTAAATAAAGTACTGGTGTCGTAGAGTCATGTTGTGATGCCTTGTTGTATTTGCACATATCGAGCATATTGTGTGTATGATTGAAATGCTTGGTATGTGTGGGATCTGACTATCTAGTTGTTTATTCTTAGTAGCCTCTCTTACCGGGAAATGTCTCCTAGTGTCTCCACTGAGCCTTGGTAGCTTGCTACTGCTCCGGAACACTTAGGCTGGCCGGCATGTGTCCTTCGTTCCTGTGTCTGTCCCTTCGGGGAAATGTCACGCGATGGATGCCGGAGTCCTGTTAGCCCGCTACAGCCTGGTTTACCGGAGTCCTGCTAGCCCAATGCTACAGCCCGGATTCACTTGCTGATGACCGACACGTTCGATGATGGGTCATGGATGCCTGTCCCTGTAAGTCTGTGCCACTTTGGGTTTACGACTAGCCATGCCAGCCCGGGCTCTTTACCATATGGATGCTAGCGACACTATCATGTACGTGTGCCAAAAGGCGCAAACGGTCCCGGGCAAAGCTAAGACGACACCCGTGGGAATACCGTGCGTGAGGCCAGAAAGTGATATGAGGTGTTACATGCTAGATCGATGTGGCATCGAGTCGGGGTCCTGACAGCGTTGGCATCAGAGCCGGACTGCCTGTAGGTTCTCCAAGCCAAACTGGTCGATGTTGAGTCTAGAAATTCTTTAGTTATATGTAGGGGAATTGATTGTGGGATGGAACATAAGGCTCTTTTTACTCCTTTATCTCATGACATTCTGATCTGAGTCAGTCTATTCTTCCACCGGGGGTTAAGGAATTAGGATCTCTTCTCTCTTTCAGGTTCACGTGTTACTAATCAGTAGTACCTTATTGGTTTGATGGATACAAGCCTAGTTCAGTTCTACTACCCAATATGTGCTAAGATGGACCCAGAACCTTGATATGGTATTGTTGAGTGTCTATGCAGTTCTTTGTCAAATGCCTCAAAATCCTTTTGGGCATTTACAGCTGTTATGCTGTCCAATTTCTGCTAGGAATCTTAATGTCTTGTGTTTATCATGTTCCACATGGCGTCCCGTCCTCAGAATCAAGTGGTTCATTTGACTCGATGCCTAGATGTACCCGGCCATACTGCTATGTTGGTCAGGGTAATGACTGAGGCAGGGTACCGTTGGTATCCTGAGTACACGGTCGAAAAGCAATTCTGAGACTTTAATCAAAGTCAATATTTTTGCACTGTTAGGATATTTCCATCTTATCCTGGATCTACCGAGCCCCTCCACTGCTCCTATGGACCCGGGGTTACTATTGAGATGGTTGTGCAGGATGCTGCCTACTCTATGATGACCATCATGCGAGTCAGGACTGGCCTATTTCGGGACTCTGACTTCCGGTATATGCCAGCATCACTTCCGGGAGCACAAGGGTATCTCCAGGCTATCTATGCTGACTCCACTCAGGAGGATTCACAGACCCGCACCACTGCACAGTTGCTTGAAGACAAGGACCGTGAAAATCGGGCCTTGAGACTAGAGCTTTTCAATACCCGTGCTGATCATTGGGCCACTTTGACTCGGTTTGCACTGGCTGTGCACGCTGGATATATGGATATGCGAGATCTCTATCCTGTGAGATCTGCTCTGCCAGACGTGATGGATTGGCGCGATGTAGGAGGCATCACCCACCTCGTGGTCCCCGCAGGCCACCATTTGTTGGTCCAAGACCTCATCCTAGCCCCTATGGTCCACAAGCTCCACGGGACCGACTGTTTCCGGATGATCACGTTGAGCTTCCAGGCTATGGAGGTGACTTCTATGAAGACTACTACGGAGCTGTCTGAGTTAGTAGTAGTATCACTAGTATTGTACTAGCTGTATCGTCCACCGTCCTGCGTGACTCGTGGGATGTGACCTAGCTTGTACCGCCTTCCGGAGGTGTAGAAAAATAATGTATAGGAGCTCGGAATGCCTCCGATGAGATGTAATCCTCTTTTCACCGTAATAGTACTTTGTTTGGTTCTGTACTAAACCTTGTATGGTGTGTATGACGATGGAATAAAAGAAGCACTTTCTGTATCTACCATGTCATATGGATGCTCATCTTACATTCCAAGTTATCCATTGCATTCTACATTTCTATGTCAGAATCCTATCATCCTGGACTAAACCATTGCTTTGTTTTCCTAGGATGGTTAACACCCGCACCAACCCTGCTCCCCCAGAGCAGGCCGAAGGCAGCAGAGTTGGGGGAACAAACCTGCCTCACCCTCCCTTTCTGACCGAAGTTATGCTGGAAGCCGAGAGAAACAAGCGGGAGACTAACCGTTTGTTGGAGCGCATCGAGCAAAACACATCACACCATCAGAGGAATAACTTGGTGTCACTCAGTGATTTCATCAAGTTACATCCACCCACCTTCCACCACTCTGTCGAGCCTCTTGACGCTGATGACTGGCTTCGCAGTATTACTCACAAACTGCGTTCCGCGCTAGTAGCTGAGGCTGATAAGGTCACCTTTGCTGCATATCATCTTGAAGGCCCCGCCAGTCTATGGTGGGAGAACTATGGAGCTATGCGCCCAGCGGGCCATGTCACTACTTGGGCTGAATTCAGCGAGGCTTTCCATGAACATCACATTCCGGAGGGTCTCATGGACCGTGAACGTGAGGAGTTCTGTAGTTTCACTCAAGGCCGACTCTTTGTTGACGCATACAGCAGGGAGTTCGGTAACCTAGCACGGTATGCAACTGAGGGAGTCTCTACTGATGCAAAGAAGCAAGCAAGGTTCCGCAAGGGACTTAGCCCTGAGCTTCGCCGCGACCTCCGTCTGCATGAGTGCACATCTTTTCAGAAGCTTGTTAACAGAGCCATCAGTGCTGAGTCTGGTCAGACTGATTATGAAGCAACACGCAAGCATGGCCGTGACATGGGTTCCTCATCCGGTGCTGGTCCTCAGAAGCGCCGCGTGTGGGTGCCTAACACTGCCCTGCCACCCAGGTTCACACCGAGGCCATCCTTTCAGGCGTCTCGCCCCGCTCAACAGTTTGCACCATCCAAGCCCTATGGTGGTCCAACCAATAGTGCTCCTCCACGTACCAGCTCTGTGACTTGCTTTAAGTGTGGGGAATCGGGCCAGTACATGCGCGAGTGTCCCCAGACCAACCCCAACCAGTCTGCAAAAGTTGTTGGCCGTGGCAAGCCGACAGGAAAAGTGTTCTAGACCAAGCCGGCCACCGCTGCACGTGGCCATGTCAACTGTATCTCTGCTGAAGAAGCTCAAGAGGATCCCAATGTCGCTCTTGGTACGCTCCTTGTTAATTGCCACCCGGCATCTGTTCTTTTCGATACAGGAGCATCTCATTCATTTATATCTGAGAGCTATGCTCGACTGCATAACACCACATTCTGTGAGATGCCCACCTCTATGGTAATTCAAACCCCGGGATCTAAATGGCAAACCTCTAGAGTAAGCCATGGGAATGAAATTCAAGTCGATAGACTTGTTTTTCTCGCATCTTTGATAGCTCTCAAATCTTCGGATATTAATATCATCTTGGGTATGGACTGGATGTCAGCCCATCATGCCAAGATTGATTGTTTCTCTAGGACTGTTCAACTCACACATCCCTCGGGAAAGATAGTCAATGTCTTGACCCGAGTAGCCAAGCGACAACTATATTCTCTTAACGCCAGCCCGTTGCCAGACCTCGAAGAAGTTCCGGTAGTCCGTGACTTTCCGGATGTCTTCCCAGAGGAATTGCCAGGTGTTCCACCTGACAGAGATGTTGAGTTCGTGATAGATCTCATTCCAGGAACTGTCCCAATTTCTAGAAGACCCTATAAGATGGCACCACTAGAACTAGCCGAGCTTAAGAAACAACTCGATGAGTTCTTGAAAAAGGGTTTCATCCGTCCAAGTTCGTCTCCATGGGCTTGCCCCGTCCTCTTCGTCAAGAAGAAGGATGGTATGGACCAGATGGTTGTAGATTATCGACCAGTCAACCTGGTCACAATCAAGAACAAGTATCCGCTCCCCAGGATCAACGACCTGTATGATCAGCTCGCTAGATCCTCAATCTTCTCCAAAATGGATTTGAGGTTGGGCTACCATCAAATCAAAAGCCGGAACGGGGACATTTCTAAAACGGCCTTTGTTACTCGTTATGGCCAATACAAGTACACCGTCATGTCCTTCGGTTTAACCAACGCCCCCGCCACCTTTTCTCGGTTAATGAACTCAATCCTCATGGAGTATTTGGATAAATTCGTCGTGGTTTACCTCGATGATATGCTCATCTACTCAAGGAATGAGGAAGAGCATGCCGAACATCTAAGGCTAGTGTTGATGAAACTTCGAGAGCATCGCCTTTATGCCAAGTTCTCTAAATGTGAATTTTGGTTGCCAGAAGTGACCTATCTAGGACATGTAATTTCTGGTAAAGGTATTGCTGTTAACCCCGAGCGAGTTCAAGCCGTCCTTAATTGGACTCCACCTGAATCGGTCAAGCAAGTTCGGAGTTTCCTTGGCTTAGCGAGCTATTGTCGCCGCTTTGTCGAGAACTTCTCCAAAGTTGCCAAACCTCTAACTGAACTCCTCAAGAAAGATAAAAAGTTCGAGTGGACCCCACAATGTGAGCACAGCTTTCAGGAACTGAAAAGACGCCTGACATCTGCTCCCGTATTGGTACCACCAGATTTCTCTAAGGACTTTGTTATCTATTGCGACGCCTCGTGACAAGGACTAGGTCGCATTCTTATGCAAGATCGTCACGTAATTGCTTATGCTTCACGGCAATTGCACCCACATGAGGAGAATTATCCTACTCATGATCTAGAGCTTGCAGCTGTAGTCTATGCACTTAAAACCTGGCGACCATACCTCCTCGGTAATCGTTGCGAAATCTCCACCGATCACCAAAGTCTGAAGTACATCTTCACCCAACCGGATTTGAATCTCAGGCAAAGACGTTGGGTTGAGCTGATCACAGATTTCGACTTAGGGATAACTTACACCCCAGGAAAAGCCAACATCATGGCTGATGCGCTAAGTCGTAATCTAATGTTGCAGCAAAGTCAACCACTTCTCCATGAGGAATTTCGGAAACTTAACCTTCACATTGTTCCTCAAGGATTCCTTTCCACCATGGTGGCGAAACCTACCCTTATGGATCAGATCATCAAAGCGCAGAAGGTAGATCCGGGGATTTCCCGCATCAAAAGAAACATCAAGAAAGGAGTTGCGAATTGTTTCTCCATTGATGATCAAGGAGTCGTATACTTCGGGAACCGTCTAGTGGTTCCCAAAGTGCGAAACCTGAGGCGATTGATCCTGAAAGAAGCTCATGAATCTCCTCTCACCATTCATCCCGGTAGTACCAAGATGTATCAGGAACTACGCCAGAGGTTCTAGTGGACAAGGATGAAGAGAGAAATTGCTCAGTATATTGCTAGTTGCGACGTCTGTCGTCGTGTAAAAGCAGAGCATCAACGGCCTGCTAGCACCCTTCAACCCTTAGCCATTCCTGAATGGAAATGGGACAAAATTGGTATGGATTTCATTACCGGTTTTCCCAGGACCAAGAGAGGGAATAACGCTATCTTCGTCGTTGTCGACCGTCTTTCCAAAGTAGCCCATTTCTTACCTGTTCGCGAGAGTATAACCGCTAGTCAATTAGCAGACTTGTACATCTCCCGAATAGTGTCTCTCCATGGTGTTCCACTGGAAATTAACTCGGATCGAGGAAGTCTCTTCACCTCTCGATTTTGGGAAAGTTTCCAAAATGCTATGGGAACCCGCCTTTCCTTTAGCACTGCTTTTCACCCTCAATCAAGTGGTCAAGTAGAACGTGTCAACCAGATTCTAGAAGACATGCTTCGAGCTTCTGTTATCTCATTCGGAATGGATTGGGAGAAATGCCTTCCATTTGCTGAATTTGCTTATAACAACAGCTATCAATCTAGCTTGGGTAAAGCCCCTTTTGAAGTTCTCTATGGACGAAGGTGTCGAACGCCTCTTAACTGGTCAGAAACCGGGGAAAGACAATTCTTTGGCCCGGACATGATCCAGGAAGCAGAAGAGCAAGTTCGCATTGTTCGTGAAAAGTTGAAAACAGCCCAATCTCGTCAAAAGAGTCAATACGACCGAAAACATAAGGCTATGACTTTTGAGGTTGACGAGAAGGCTTACCTTCGGGTTACTCCTCTGAAGGGAACCCATCGTTTCGGTATCAAAGGCAAATTGGCTCCTCGTTACATTGGACCCTTTCGCATTCTTGCTAAACAAGGAGAAGTTGCCTACCAATTGGAACTACCTCTGCATCTCTCTAGAGTCCACGACGTCTTCCACGTTTCTCAACTCAGGCGTTGCTTCTCGGATCCTATCCGTGGAGTGGACCACGAAACGCTTGATCTTCAAGATAATCTCACGTATCGAGAGTACCCCGTTCGTATCCTCGATCAAGCTGAGCGTACCACTCGACGTCGTAATATCAAGTCTCTCAAGGTTCAATGGTCGCACCATTCTGAGAAGGAAGCAACTTGGGAAAGGGAGGATCGTCTTCGACTTGAGTACCCCGCCTTCTTTCCGGAGGAACCTAAATCTCGGGACGAGATTCTTTTGAGTGGGGGTGAGTTGTCACACCCTAGCTAGTTCATGCATTAGAGTGTTGCGTCATGTCTATTTTTCTCAACAGAAACTTGAAATGGGGATGACAGAACCCCTAGCCCCCTCTGAAACTAACTAGGATTTACTAAAAATATATTCAACGAACCTGAAATGCCCTTCTAAATTGTCCATCATTTTTGTCTTGGTTCAGAACCTCTGCCAAAAGTGGTGCTCAATTTTCTAGGTCATCCTAAGGTTTTTGAATTAAATCATAAGTATTTGAGTTTGGGCATTTAAATTGTATAAATTATTTTAAATGCTCAAATATTTCCAAACTAAAATGTTCCATGCTGTATATATTCCAGCTAGTGGCCATGAGCAGTTTGGGAAATTTAGGAGTTGTGTAGGTATTTTTAATAAGTCCACAAACCTACAGAATAAATAGAAAACAGGAAAAAGGGGGGAAAATCTTACCTGGCGCCATCTAGCAGGCCCACCTACCGGCCCAGCCCAGCCACCGCTCCAGCGAGCTGCTTGGCTTGGCCAGGCAGGCAGGCAGCTGCTCGGCGGCGAGCACAGCATGCGTGCCACGCAGCTACCCGCTGCCTCGCCGCTCCCCTCGTCCAGCTGATGACGGGAACGATCCCTCTCCCTCTCCCCGACCCCGCAGACACCCGCTCCTCCCCCTAGCTCCTCTCCCTCGCTCTCCCGCGCCATGGCCGACACCACCGCCGCCGCACCCTCGCCGTAGTCGCGCTCTCTGTCAACCCCGTGCTGCGCCACCGTGTCCAGGAGCTTCGACGCCCTCCGCTCCTTCGAGCAAGCCGAGCCCCGAGCGCTCGCTTGCCCCGAAGCCACTGCCCCGACCTTGTTCGACCTCACCACCGCCGGAGATCCCCTTCGCCGTCGCCGCCGCACCAGCCCGTCCCCGACCGCGTCGTTTGCTCCCTCGAGATCGCCGTGAGCTTGGCTACCTCCTCCCCCTTCCCTTTCTCTCTCTCGTGCACCACCGCAAGCACACGTAGCTCACCCGCACGCGCCGCCGCGGAGCTCGTCACCGACGTGTCTCCGGCTAACCACCGCCCACCCCACCATGTCTAACGCACTGACCGTGTCCCCAGGGGCCCAACGCACCTCACCACGTGCCTCGTCGTGCCCCGTAGCCTCGGATTCGTCTTCACCCGACTCCGGCGACCGCCAAAGTCATCGCCGGCAATGTCTCCGGCCACCCCGAGCTCAACCACCGCCACCAAGAGCTGCGGCTTGGTCCCAGCTACCTATAGATGGTCTCCGCCGCCCATTTGGTCGCCGAAATGCACAAAACCACTCTCGCCGCCGCGTTCGGCCTCGCCGGCGGCTAGACGCCGGCGTGTTTGACCTTGACTTTGACTAGGGGGGTCCAGGTTGACTCCCCTGAGTCTATGACAAGTGCCCCCCTGCTAATTAACCAGTTTAGATTTAACTAAATTTAGTTAGTTAATTAACTACTGACATGCGGGACCCACTGGTCAGTTTGACCTGGACCGGCCTGTTGACCTACTGAGGTCAGCATGACATCATGCTGACGCAGTAATCCTTTTCTGTAATTAAAATAAATCTAGAATGATTTATAAATTCCAGAAAATACCCCAAACTTTAAAAATTCATAGTAAATCATCTGTAACTCCAAATGCAAAGTTTTATATATGTAAAATGATCAGAAAAATCCAATCTATCCATCTGTACTGGTTTAATGCTTGTTTATGCAAGCTAACCTGATGTCTAGAGCAGAACTAGATAAAGCACTTATAAGGGCCATGTATGAGTTTGAAACTTGAATCTTTGATTCAAAATGGTTCAAACCCATCTGGTTTTAGTTGCATTAACCCAATACACTCATGTTTGCCATGTCTCATGCATACATCATATTGTTGCATATGGTTTGGTGATGATTGTGTATCGGAGCTCTCTGCGGCAGGTCCTGCCCCTGAGGAGTATCGTGATTACCCCAACGAAGAACAATATCAGTGCATCGACCCATCAGGCAAGCAACCAACCATTTGATCATATCGATACAATCCCATGTTCTTGCTCCTGCTCTCTTTTACTACATTAAGACAATGCGTTTCAAACTGCTGTGTGCTACGGTAGTTGAACCCATTTCCTCTGCATGACCTGTCATTGCCACTGTAACTAGATGAAACCCACTAGCATGTGTAGGAGTTGATTGAGCCATATGTATGTGCTGTTCCTACCTTGCTGTGCCTGCTATGCTTAGAGTCGTGTCAGGTCTGGTTCATCTGGGTGATGGGCTAGAGTGAAATGATCATGCCGGTAATGAGAGTGATGTGGTGAACACGATTTGGTAAAGGTATCGATGAAAGTCCATGTAGGAGTACATGGTGGGTTGTTTCATTGAGGCCGTCCTTAAGCACTGAGATCTGTATGTGTGATTGAAGAATCAGCTACTACCATGCATTGGGCCCGAAACCAATGGACCCTCTCGGCTTCTTATTCACCCTAGTCCTCTGTCCAGGAGTTGCAAGTAGTTTCTGGTGTTTGTAGCCTACTGGAGGCCATGGACAGCGCTGACCGTAGGGGTGGGCTGTGATGCGGTAGGTACGTGGCACGGTGTACCGGATACCCGTTAGGTATCTCGGGAACCCTATACACATCGTTCGGGGCCGTATGGGAAACCTCGACCGGATTCCCTGTGGATGGAACCTGGATAGGCGATAAACCTGGACTAGAGACTTAGGTGTTTAGGTAGGTCGTGGCCGACACCCACGTTGGGCTTCCGCTTGAAGGTTGCCGAGTACATGTCGTGTAAACGGCGGTAAGTGGTGAGAGCGTGTATGAAGAAGTACACCCCTGCAGGGTTAACATTATCTATTCGAATAGCCGCGTCCGCGGTAAAGGACTACTTGGTTGCCTATACAGTTCATAGACAAGTAAATGGATACTACTAAAAATCTCAAGATAAGCGTGAGTGCCGAGGATGGCTCTTCCGTAGGATGACGGAGGTGGATCCTCGGTGGTGTATTGAGGTGGTGAGTAGTGGACTCGTGTGCGCAAAACCATTTCAAGTTGGTGTATCGTAGGATAGCTTAGCCAAGAGTCAAAGCTGGCTTGCTGCAATAACCCCACCAACCCTTCTTGATAATGTGCATGTATGTAGGATCTGATGTAAGTCTTGCTAAGTACCTTTGTACTCATGTTGCTTTCATTTACATTTTCAGAAGACGCTGCAACCCCTTCTGATGGGTTCTTCATAGACGTTGACATCGATGAGTAGACCGAGGCCCAGGTGGTGATCCTGAGCTTGTGAAGGACCACGTAGTATAGCCAGGCTTTCCAAGCCTCTTTTATTTTACTAGTTGTATGTACTCAGACAAGTTACTTCCGCTGTTGGCTTGTATGTCTGTATGACTTGAATGCTGGGTCGTGTGACCCGTACTTGTGTGTATGATATGTATGGCTCTTTGATCCCTTAAATAAAGTACTGGTGTCGTAGGGTCATGTTGTGATGCTTTGTTGTATTTGCACATATCGAGCATATTGTGTGTATGATTGAAATGCTTGGTATGTGTGGGATCTGACTATCTAGTTGTTTATTCTTAGTAGCCTCTCTTACCAGGAAATGTCTCCTAGTGTCTCCACTGAGCCTTGGTAGCTTGCTACTGCTCCGGAACACTTAGGCTGGCCGGCATGTGTCCTTCTTCGTTCCTGTGCCCGTCCCTTCGGGGAAATGTCACGCGATGGATGCCGGAGTCTTGTTAGCCCGCTACAGCCCGGTTTACCGGAGTCCTGCTAGCCCAGTGCTACAGCCCGGATTCACTTGCTGATGACCGACACGTTCGATGCTGGGTCATGGATGCCTGTCCCTGTAAGTCTGTGCCACTTAGGGTTTACGACTAGCCATGTCAGCCCGGGCTCTTTACCATATGGATGCTAGCGACACTATCATGTACGTGTGCCAAAAGGCGCAAACGGTCCCGGGCAAAGGTAAGACGACACCCGTGGGAATACCGTGCGTGAGGCCGCAAAGTGATATGAGGTGTTACATGCTAGATCGATGTGGCATCGAGTCGGGGTCCTGACAATAGGGCACCTTGAAAATCCGTTGATACGACGCCTTATGAACTGTGGTTTGGCAAGAAACCAAAGTTGTCGTTTCTAAAAGTTTGGGGCTGCGATGCTTATGTGAAAAAGCTTCAACCTGATAAGCTCGAACCCAAATCGGAGAAATGTGTCTTCATAGGATACCCAAAGGAAACTGTTGGTTACACCTTCTATCACAGATCCGAACGTAAGACATTCATTGCTAAGAATGGATCCTTTCTAGAGAAGGAGTTTCTCTTAAAAGAAGTGAGTGGGAGGAAAGTAGAACTTGATGAGGTAACTGTACCTGCTCCCTTATTGGAAAGTAGCTCATCACAAAAATCTGTTCATGTGACACCTACACCAATTAGTGAGGAAGTTAATGATGATGATCATGGAACTTCAGATCAAGTTGTTACTGAACCTCGTAGATCAACCAGAATAAGATCCGCACCAGAGTGGTACGGTAATCCTGTTCTGGAAGTCATGTTACTAGACCATGATGAACCTACAAACTATGAATAAGCGATGGTGAGCCCAGATTCCGCAAAATGGCTTGAGGCCATGAAATCTGAGATGGGATCCATGTATGAGAACAAAGTGTGGACTTTGGTTGACTTGCCCAATGATCGGCAAGCAATTGAAAATAAATGGATCGTCAAGAAGAAGACTGACGCTGACGGTAATGTTACTGTCTACAAAGCTCGACTTGTCACAAAAGGTTTTCGACAAGTTCAAGGGATTGACTACGATGAGACTTTCTCACCCATAGCGATGCTTAAGTCTGTCCGAATCATGTTAGCGATTGCCGCATTTTATGTTTATGAAATATGGCAGATGGATGTCAAAACTGCATTCCTGAACGGGTTTCTGGAAGAAGAGTTGTATATGATGCAACCAGAAGGTTTTGTCGATCCAAAGGGAGCTTACAAAGTGTGCAAGCTCCAGCGATCCATTTCTGGACTGGTGCAAGCCTCTCGGAGTTGGAATAAATGCTTTGATAGTGTGATCAAAGCATTTGGTTTTGTACAGACTTTTGGAGAAGCCTGTATTTACAAGAAAGTGAGTGGGAGCTCTGTAGCATCTCTGATATTATATGTGGATGACATATTGCTGATCGGAAATGATATAGAATTTCTGGATAGCATAAAGGTATACTTGAATAAGAGTTTTCAATGAAAGACCTCGCTGAAGCTGCTTACGTATTGGGCATTAAGATCTATCGAGATAGATCAAGACGCTTAATTGGACTCTCACAAAGCACATACCTTGACAAAGTTTTGAAGAAGTTCGAAATGGATCAAGCAAAGAAAGGGTTCTTGCCTGTGTTACAAGGTGTGAAGTTGAGTAAGACTCAAAGCCCGACCACTGCAGAAGATAGAGAGAAGATGAAAGATGTTCCCTATGCTTCAGCCATAGGCTCTATCATGTATGCAATGCTGTGTACCAGACCTGATGTGTGCCTTGCTATAAGTCTAGCAGGGAGGTACCAAAGTAATCCAGGAGTGGATCACTGGACAGCGGTCAAGAACATCCTGAAATACCTGAAAAGGACTAAGGATATGTTTCTCGTATATGGAGGTGACAAAGAGCTCATCGTAAATGGTTACGTTGATGCAAGCTTTGACACTGATCCAGACGATTCTAAATCGCAAACCGGATACGTGTTTACATTGAACGAAGGAGCTGTCAGTTGGTGCAGTTCTAAACAAAGCGTCGTGGCAGGATCTACGTGTGAAGCGGAGTACATAGCTGCTTCGGAAGCAGCAAATGAAGGAGTCTGGATGAAGGAGTTCATATCCGATCTAGGTGTCATACCTAGTGCATCGGGTCCAATGAAAATCTTTTGTGACAATACTGGAGCAATTGCCTTAGCGAAGGAATCCAGATTTCACAAGAGAACCAAGCACATCAAGAGACGCTTCAATTCCATCCGGGATCTAGTCCAGGTGGGAGACTTAGAAATTTGCAAGATACATACGGATTTGAATGTTTCAGACCCGTTGACTAAGCCTCTTCCACGAGCAAAACATGATCAACACCAAGACTCCATGGGTGTTAGAATTATTACTGTGTAATCTAGATTATTGACTCTAGTGCAAGTGGGAGACTGAAGGAAATATGCCCTAGAGGCAATAATAAAATTGTTATTTATTTCCTTATATCATGATAAATGTTTATTATTCATGCTAGAATTGTATTAACCGGAAACATAATACTTGTGTGAATACATAGACAAACAAAGTGTCACTAGTATGCCTCTACTTGACTAGCTCGTTAATCAAAGATGGTTATGTTTCTTGACCATAGACATGTGTTGTCATTTAATTAACGGGATTACATCATTAGGAGAATGACGTGATTGACTTGACCCATTTCGTTAGCTTAGCACTTGATCGTTTAGTATTCTGCTATTGCTTTCTTCATGACTTATACATGTTCCTATGACTATGAGATTATGCAACTCCCGTTTACCGGAGGAACACTTTGTGTGCTACCAAATGTCACAACGTAAATGGGTGATTATAAAGGTGCGCTACAGGTGTCTCCGAAGGTACTTGTTGGGTTGGCGTATTTCGAGATTAGGATTTGTCACTCCGATTGTCGGAGAGGTATCTCTAGGCCCACTCGGTAATGCACATCACTTAATCCTTGCGAGCATTGCAACTAATGAGTTAGTTGTGGTATGATGTATTACGGAATGAGTAAAGAGACTTGCCAGTAACGAGATTGAACTAGGTATGGAGATACTGACGATCGAATCTCGGGCAAGTAACATACCGATGACAAAGGGAACAACGTATGTTGTTATGCGGTTTGACCGATAAAGATCTTCGTAGAATATGTAGGAACCAATATGAGCATCCAGGTTCCGCTATTGGTTATTGACCGGCGACGTGTCTCGGTCATGTCTACATAGTTCTCGAACCCATAGGGTCCGCACGCTTAAAGTTTGGTGACAATCGTAACTAGGGTTTTTGTGTTTTGATGTACCGAAGGTTGTTCGGAGTCTCGGATGTGATCACGGACATGAAGAGGAGTCTCGAAATGGTCGAGACATAAAGATTGATATATTGTAAGCCTATATTTGGATATCGGAATCGTTCCGGGTGAAATCGGGATTTTACCGGAGTACCAGGGGGTTACCGGAACCCCCCGGGGGTTAATGGGCCTACATGGGCCCTAAGGGAGAAGAGGAGGGTCGGCCAAGGCAGGCCGCCCGCCCCCTCCCCCCTAGTCTGAATAGGACAAGGAGGGGGGGGGGGCGGCGCCCCCTTTCCTCTTTCCCCCTTCCCCTTTCCTTCTCCAACAAGGCAAGAGGGGGGAGTCCTACTCCCGGTGGGAGTAGGACTCCTCCAGGCGCACCCCTAGGGGCCGGCCGCACCTCCGCCCTCCCTCCTTTATATACGGGGGCAGGGGGCACCCCATAACACACAAGTTGATCTTCGTGATTGTTCCTTAGCCGTGTGTGGTGCCCCCCTCCACCATATTCCACCTCGGTCATATTGTAGCGGTGCTTAGGCGAAGCCCTGCGTCGGTAGAACATCATCACCGTCATCACGCCGTCATGTTGACGAAACTCTACCTCAACACTCAGCTGGATCGGAGCTCGAGGGACGTCACCGAGTTGAACGTGTGCAGAACTCGGAGGTGCCGTACGTTCGGTACTTGGATCGGTCGGATCGGGAAGACGTACGACTACTTCCTCTATGTTGTGTCAACGTTTCCATTGCCGATGTACGAGGGTACGTAGACAATACTCTCCCCTCTCGTTGCTATGCATCACCATGATCTTGCGTGTGCGTAGGAAATTTTTGAGATTACTATGTTCCCCAACAATTCGGACACCGGAAGGGTTCCGAGTTAAACAAGAGTGCCGGAGGGATTACCGAAACCCCCCCAGGGGGAACTAATGGGCCACTATGGCCTTAGTAGATAGAGAGGAGGGCAGCCAGGGCTGGCCACCCACCCCTTCGAGTCCAAATAGGATAAGGGAAGGGGGGCGGCGCCCACCTTTCCTACTCCCTCTCCCTCTCCTTCCTTCCCCCTCTCTTCCTAGTGATGGAATCCTACTAGGACTAGTAGTCCTAGTAGGACTCACTCTCCTTGGGCGCACCCCTAGGGTCCGGCCGGCCTCCCCCTTTCTCCTTTATATACGGGGGCAGGGGGACACCCTAGAACACACATGTTTCTCTTAACCGTGTGCGGTGCCCCCTCCATAGTTACACACCTCAATCATACCATCGTAGTGCTTAGGCGAAGCCTGCGCTGGTAGCATTATCATCATCGTTGCCACGCTGTCATGCTGACGGAACTCACCCTCGTCCTCAACTGGTTCAAGATCATGAGGGACATCATCAAGCTAAACGTGTGCTAAACTCGGAGGTGTCATACGTATGGTACTTGATCGGTTGGATTGCGAAGAAGTTCGACTATATCAATCGCGTTATTGAAACGCTTCTGCTTTTTGTCTACGAGGGTACGTGGACACACTCTCCCCTCTCGTTGTTATGCATCACCTAGATAGATCTTGCGTGATCATAGGATTTTTTTTAAATTACCGCATTCCCCAACAGTGGTATCAGAGCCAGGTCTATGCATAGATGTTATATGCACGAGTAGAACACAAACAGTTGTGGACGATAATAGTCATACTGTTTACCACCAACATCTTACTTTGATTCGGCGGTATTGTTGGATGAAGCGGCCTGGACCAGCATTACATGACCACGTTCATGAGATTGGTTCTACCGACGTGCTTATGCCCATAGATGGTTGACAGGTGTCTGTTTCTCCAACTTTAGTTGAATCGAGTTTGACTACGACCGGTCCTTGTTGAAGGTTAAAATAGGACACTTGACGAAAAATCGTTGTGGTTTTTGATGTGTAGGTAAGAACGGTTCTTGCTAGAAGCCCGTAGCAGCCACATAAAACTTGCAACAACAAAGTAGAGGACGTCTAACTTGTTTTTGCAGGGCTTGCTGTGATGTGATATGGTCAAGACATGATGTGATATAAATTGTTGTATGAGATGATCATGTTTTGTAACAGAGTTATCGGCAACTGGCAGGAGCCATATGGTTGTTGCTTTATTGTATGCTATGCAATCGCCATGTAATTGTTTTACTTTATCACTAAGTGGTAGCAATAGTCGTAGTAACAATAGTTGGCGAGACGACAATGATGCTACGATGGAGATCAAGGTGTCGCGCCGGTGTAAAGCGCATGAAGATACTCCATAAAGATGGATTTTCGAAATCACTTGGTTATGAATCATTTGATGCTTGCGAACCATGCCTTTTGGGCAAGATGACTAAAACTCTGTTCTCCAGAACAATGGAATGAGCTACTGACTTGTTGGAAATAGTACATACTTATGTATGCAGACCAATGAGTATTAAGGCTCGTGTTGGGTATCGTTATTTTCTGACCTTCACAGATGATTTGAGCATATATGGGTATATCTACTTGATGAAACATAAGTCTGAAATAGTTGAAAGGTTCAAAGAATTTCAGAGTGAAGTGGAAAATCATCGTAACAAGAAAATAAAGTTTCTGCGATCTGATCATGGAGATGAATATTTGAGTTACAAGTTTGGCCTTCAGTTAAAATAACGTGGAATAGTTTCACAAACTCATGCCACCTGGAACACCACAGCGTAACGGTGTGTCCGAATGTCATAACCACACTTTATTTGATATGGTGTGATCGATGATGTCTCTTACCAATTTACCAATATTGTTTTGGGGTTATGCATTAGAGATAGCTGCATTCACGTTAAATAGGGCACCATCTAAATCCATTGAGACGACACGTATGAACTATGGTTTAGCAATAAACCTAAGATGTCATTTCTTAAAGTTTGGAGTTGCGATGCTTATGTGAAAAAGTTTCAACCTGATAAGCTCGAACACAAATCGGAGAAATGTGTCTTCATAGGATACCCAAAGGAAACTGTTGGGTACACCTTCTATCACAGATCCGAAGGCAAGACATTCGTTGCCAAGAATGGATCCTTTCTAGAGAAGAAGTTTCTCTCGAAAGAAGTGAGTGAGAGAAAAGTAGAACTTGATGAGGTAATAGTACCTTCTCCCGAATTGGAAAATAGTTCATCACTGAAATCAGTTCCAATGATTCCTACACCAATTAGTGAGGAAGCTAATGATGATGATCATGAAACTTCAGATCAAGTTACTACAGAACCTCATAGGTCTTCCAGAGTATGGTCCGCACCAGAGTGGTACGGTAATCCTGTTCTGAATGTCATGTTACTAGACCATGATAAACCTACGAACTATGAGGAAGCGATGATGAGCCCAGATTCCACGAAATGGCTGGAGGCCATGAAATCTGAGATAGGATCCATGTATGAGAACAAAGTGTGGACTTTGGTGGACTTTCCCAATGATCGGCAAGCCATAGAAAATAAATGGATCTTCAAGAGGAAGACGGACGTTGATATTAGTGTTACTATCTACAAAGCTCGACTTGTCGCAAAAAGGTTTTCGACAAGTTCAAGGTGTTGACTATAATGAGATTTTCTCAACTGTAGCGATGCTTAAGTCTGTCCAAATCATGTTAGAAATTGCCACATTTTATGAAATCTGGCAAATGGATGTCAAAACTGCATTCCTTAATGGTTTTCTTAAAGAAGAGTTGTATATGATGCAACCAGAAGGTTTTGTCAATCCTAAAGGTGCTAACAAAATGTGCAAGCTCCAGCGATCCATCTATGGACTGGTGCAAGCATCTCGGAGTTGGAATATACGCTTTGATAAGTTGATCAAAGCATATAGTTTTATACGGACTTGCAGTGAAGCCTGTATTTAAAATAAAGTGAGTGGGAGCACTACAACCTTTCTGATAAGTATATGTGAGTGACATATTGTTGATCAGAAATGATGTAGAATTTTTCTAGAAAGCATAAAGAAGTGTTTGAAAGGAGTTCTTTAAAAGAAAGACCTCAGTAAAGCTACTTACATATTGAGCATCAAGATCTATTGAGATGGATCAAGACACTTGATAAGATTTTCAATGAGTACATACCTTGACAAGATTTTGAAGTAGTTCAAAATGGAACAGTCAAAGAAAGAGTTCTTGCCTGTGTTGCAAAGGTATGAAATTGAGTAAGACTCAAATCTCGACCACGACAGAAAATAGAAAGAGAATGAAAGTCATTCCCTATGCCTCAGTCATAGGTTCTATAAAAGTATGCCATGCTATGGACCAGATCTATTATATACTATGCCCTAGTTTGGCAAGGGAGTACAATGGTGATCTAGGAGTAGATCACTGGACATTGGTCAAAATTATCCTTAGTGGAATAAGGATATGTTTCTCGATTATGGAGGTGACAAGAGGTTCGTCGTAAAGGGTTACGTCGATGCAAGATTTGACACTGATCCAGATGACTCTAAGTCTCAATCTGGATACATATTCAAAGTGGGAGCAATTAGCTAGAGTAGCTCCGTACAGAGCATTGTAGACATAGAATATTTTTGCAAAATACATACGACTCTGAATGTGACAGACCCGTTGACTAAACTTCTCTCTTGAGCAAAACATGATCACACCTTAGTACTCTTTGGGTGTTAATCACATAGCAATGTGAACTAGATTATTGACTCTAGTAAACCCCTTTGGGTGTTGATCACATGACGATGTGAACTATGGGTGTTAATCATATACATATATGAATATTGGTGTTAAATCACATGGCAATGTGAACTAGATTATTGACTCAAGTGCAAGTGGGAGACTGAAGGAAATATGCCCTAGAGGCAATAATAAAGTTATTATTTATTTCCTTATTTCATGATAAATGTTTATTATTCATGCTAGAATTGTATTAACCGGAAACATAATACATGTGTGAATACATAGACAAACATAGTGTCACTAGTATGCCTCTACTTGACTAGCTCGTTAATCGAAGATGGTTAAGTTTCCTAACCATAGACATCAGTTGTCATTTGATTAACGGGATCACATCATTAGGAGAATGATGTGATTGACTTGACCATTCCTTTAGCTTAGGACATGATCGTTTACTATGTTGCTATTGCTTTCTTCATGACTTATACATGTTCCTATAACTATGAGATTATGCAACTCCCATTTACAGGAGGAACACTTTGTGTGCTACCAAACGTCACAACGTAACTGGGTGATTATAAAGGTGCTCTACAGGTGTCTCTAAAGGTACTTGTTGGGTTGGCGTATTTCAAGATTAGGATTTGTCGCTCCGATTGTCAGAGAGGTATCTCTGGGCCCACTCGGTAATGCACATCACTATAAGCCTTGCAAGCATTGTAACTAATGAGTTAGTTACAAGATGATATATTACGGAACGAGTAAAGAGACTTGCCGGTAACGATATTGAACTAGGTATTGAGATACCGACGATCGAATCTCGGGCAAGTAACATACCGATGACAAAGGGAACACCGTATGTTGTTATGCGGTTTGACCGATAAAGATCTTCGTAGAATATGTAGGAACCAATATGAGCATCTAGGTTCCGCTATTGGTTATTGACTGGAGATGTGTCTCGGCCATGTCTACATAGTTTTCGAACCCGTAGGGTGCGCATGCTTAAAGTTAGATGACGGTTATATTATGAGTTTATGTGTTTTGATGTACCGAAGGTAGTTCGGAGTCGCGGATGTGATCACGGACATGACGAGGAGTCTCGAAATGGTCGAGAAATGAAGATTGATATATTGTACGACTATATTCGGACACCGGTATGGTTCCGGGGGTTATCGGATATATACCGGAGTACCAGGGGGTTACTGGAACCCCCCGGAGGTTAATGGGCCTCATGGGTCCAAGTGGAGGAAGAGGAGAGGCGGCCAAGGGGCAGCCGCGCACCCCTCCCCCCAAGTCCGAATTGGACAAGGAGGGGGGCGGCGGCCCCCTTTCCTTTCCCCCTCTCTCTCCTTCCTTCTCCTCTCCTACTCCAACAAGGAAGGGGGAGTCCTACTCCCGGTGGGAGTAGGACTCCTCATGGGGTGTGCCAAGGATGGTCGGTCCCCTCCCCCTCCTCCACTCCTTTATATACAGGGAGGGAGGCACCCCCTTGAGATACAACAATTGATCCTTGAGATATCTTAGCCGTGTGCGGTGCCCCCTCCACCATAGTCCACCTCGATAATATTGTAGCGGTGCTTAGGCGAAGCCCTGCATCAGTAGAACATCATCATCGTCACCACGTCATCGTGCTGAAGGAACTCTCCCTCAAAGCTCGGCTGGATCGGAGTTCGAGGGACGTCATCGAGCTGAACGTGTGCTGAACTCGGAGGTGCCGTGCGTTTGATACTTGATCGGTCGGATCATGAAGACGTACGACTACATCAACCGCGTTGTGCTAACGCTTCCGCTTTCGGTCTACGAGGGTACGTGGACACACTCTCCCCTCTCGTTGCTATGCATCACCATGATCTTGCGTGTGCATAGGATTTTTTTTGAAATTACTACGTTCCCCAACATGAGCACCATTGTATTCCAAGAAGAGATAACAAACTGGTCACATCATCTGTGATTGCTACAAAATATGGCAGGCTTATAAGAGCAAATCCAAGTTGGAAGTTAGAAGATTTGAGAAAAACTGTACTTGAGGACTTATTTGTTGATGTCACAGTTGCACAGTGCAAGAAGGCAAAGAGAATGGTCATGCAGAAACTATTGCATTCCACTGAAGGAGAGTACTCCAAATTATTTAATTATCGGTTAGAGCTCGCGAGAAGTAATCCTGAAAGCACAGTAGCAGTGAAGTTGGACCAAAATGAAAAGGATGGGTCATATGTATTCCAAAGGTTTTACATGTGTTTTGATGCCTTGAAGAAAGGTTTCTTGGCAGGTTGTAGAAAAGTTATAAACCTTGATGGTTGTTTTTTCAAAGGTGCTTGCTATGGACAGATGTTGTGTGCTATAGGAAGAGATGCAAATAACCAGATGTATCCTATTGCTTGGGCTGTTGTGGAGAAAGAAAATTATGAGTCATGGTTCTGGTTTCTTGCCAAAATAAACCATGACTTGAAAATAAGCAATCAAGGAGATGGGTATGTATTTATGTCAGATCAGCAAAACGGACTTATAGGGGCAATGGAGGACATTTTTCCTAAAGCTGAGCATAGAATGTGTGCAAGACACATATATGCTAATTGGAAGAAAAAACACCCAGACCATGATCTTCAGAAAAGGTTTTGGAGATGTGCAAAATCACCAAACAAAGTGATTTTCAACTAAAACAGGGCAAGGCTAGCACAATTTATTGTTGAGGGTGCAAAAGATATGATGAACACTGATCTAGTTCACTGGAGTAGGGCCTACATGAAGCTGGGGTCCAATTGTGATTCAGTTGATAACAACATGTGTGAATCTTTCAACAACTACATCCTGTTAGCTAGGTACCTTGCTATTGTCTCAATGCTTGAGTGGAGCAGGTGCAAAATTATGGTGAGGGTACAAGAAAATAGAGGGAAGTCAGTTAACTGGAAAGGAACTATATGTCCCAACATTTTCAAAAAATTAAAGCAAAACATAAGGAGATCAGGTTTCTGTCATGTGCTGTGGAATGGGAAAGATGTATTTGAAGTGCAAGAGCATGAGAAATTCAAATTTACTGTTAACTTGCAGCTCTGGACTTGCTCATGTAGATATTGGCACCTGTCAGGTTTACCATGCTGCCATGCCATTAGTGCTATCTATAAAACAGGACATAAAATTGATGATTATATTGCTCCTTGTTACTCCGTAGATGTGTACAACAAGATATATGATCATTGCTTACAACCTTTGGAGGGAGAGGAGAGTTGGCCTATTTCAGCAAATCCAAAGCCACAACCACCTGGTCACATTAGCTTGCCTGGAAGGCCTAAAACAGAAAGGAGGAGAAAGGAAGGAGAAAAACCTAAGGGTACTAAGATGAGCAAAGTAGGTGGCAAGATCACTTGCAGTTCTTGCAAAATGCAAGGACATAATAGATCAAGCTGTAAAAACAATGATGCATCTAAACGTCATGGAAATGCACATTTGGTCAGAGAAGCTGCAAAACAAAAAAAAGTAAGACAAAGAGGCTTTTGATGCTCTTTAGACTCACAAAGCTATGCTTCAAAACCAGGTTAAGATGACACTTGTTAGTAGTAATGAAAACTTGGTTGCTTTTTGTTTGTACTAATGAAAACTTGTTTGCAGGCTGCTCATATAAAAGGCAAGGCAGTGGTTGTGCAACCTAGGCCACAGAAGCATAGCTCACAGGCACTTTGAAGATCAATGAGCCTACATCTCAACAAAGCTCACAGGCAAGCTCTGAAACTATACTTCCACAACATTGTGTGTTCAACCTTGCTGCATACAAGGAGGCACTAAATGCTAAGGAATGGCCATCCATTTGATTACAACATTGTGCTCTACCTTGTTGTAATACTGTGCCACAACATTTGTGCTACACTTGTGCTAAATTTCTGCTTCTATTCATTTGAGGCACAATTTCTGCTAGTATAATTTTCTAGATTGAAACAAAGAGGACAACAGAGTTGAAAACATTAATGCTTAAACATCTTTAGTATATTTGTTCACTGCATTTGTTCAGTACATAACTTAAACTCTGACAGTGCATACTGAATTGCATTTCTCCACTACTTAACTACAAATGTAACCGCATTTCTCCAGTACATAACTAGAAACTTAACTAGAAACTCTCAGTGCATACTGAACTAGAAACTTAACTGCATTTCTCCTGCATCTCCTTCATCTTCACTTATGCATTTCTTCACTTCTTGATGCGGTCTCCTTCATCTTCTGCATCTCTTTATCTTCTTGATGCGGTCGGAGTGGCGAATGCCGAAGCGGATGTAGGTCTCCGCCTCAATTTGCATGCTCCTGTCGCCGAGCTGCGGGATCCCCGGTGCCACCGTATACACACTGTTGTCGGCAGGCACCACCTCCCCCTCGCTGTCGTCCTCCACATCCACTACCACATGCTCCACCTCGCTGTCATCCTCCACATCCACCACCACCTGCTTCCCCTCGATGTCGTCCTCATCGTCTTCAATATACTCTCCCTCGCTATCAGAATGGAAAGTAACCTGCTTCACTGCAGCTGGTATGGCGACCACGACGCCGACGAGACCTTCCATTGGAGGTGGAGGGGGGCGACGGCGGGAGCGATAGTCATACAACTTGGCACGCTGATGCGGATCTGGTGGCTTCTCCGCCTCATGCATAGCCCAAAGAAAAACTGAGATAGGTGGAATTGCACGGCCGTCGGGGAACATTGCCTTCTTCTCAACATCAGTTGCCATGGTGATGAGGCCCCTGGCGTGGTCCACGCACATCTGCAAGTTCGGAAATCTGTTGCAGATCTCCTCTACATCAGCCCTCTTCTCTGAAATCCCCTTGCAATACCTGCTGATAGTTTCCTCTCACCGCTCTTGAGCACGTCGAACATCTCTTGCAGCCTGCCTCTTCTTGGGCGGCATCGCCGGCGTCGAGAAGCGAGGGGAGTGGTGGGTGAGAGGTGAAGGGAGTGGTTGGTGAGAATGGGGAACGACTGGGCAAGCGGTGGGTGGGCGAGTGGTGTCTGGGCGAGCACTGGCTTTAAATGGGTGGGTGGGTGCCTGTCAAATTGTCACGCCCAAGATGCGACCCTATCCTAAAGGAACTCAAAGGTCCCACCAAGGATAGAAGCACATCTTGAAGACGCTTTTGCAAGGTGGATATAATTACATCAACATTACATAATAGATAGGGATACATACATAAGGCATACAATGCCACACGAATACAACACCATCTCACATAAGAGCACCATCCGACAACGGATGAAACACAAACAGAAACTCAAGCGACATCCACCTTGCTAGCCCAGGCTGCCGTCTTGGAACCTATCCCCTGATCGAAGAAGAAGTAGAAGAAGAACTCCAAAACAAGCAACATCGCTCTCGCGTCATGAACATCGCATAAACTGTACCTGCAACTGTTGTGGTAGTAATCTGTGAGCCATGGGGACTCAGCAATCCCATTACCATGGGTATCAAGACTAGCAAAGCTTAACGGGAAAGGAAGGGGTAAAGTGGTGAGGTTACAGCAGTGACTAAGCATATATGGTGGCTAACATACGCAAATGAGAGCGAGAAGAGAAGCAAAAGGAATGGTCGTGAAGCTAGCAATGATCAAGAGGTGATCTGGAACTCCTACTTACGTCAAACATAACCCAAAACCGTGTTCACTTCCCGGACTCCGCCGAGAAGAGACCATCACGGCTACACACGCAGTTGATGCGTTTTAATTCGTATCTGGTTGTCAAGTTAGCTACAACCGGACATTAACAAATTCCCATCTGCCACATAACCGCGGGCACGGCTTTCGAAAGTTCAAACCCTGCAGGGGTGTCCCAACTTAGCCCATCACAAGCTCTCATGGTCAATGAAGGATATTCCTTCTCCTAGGAAGACCCGATCAGTCTCGGAATCCCGGTTTACAAGACATTTCGACAATGGTAAAACAAGACCAGCAAGACCGCTCGATGCACCGACATCCCGATAGGAGCTGCACATATCTCGTTCTCAGGGCAACACCGGATGAGCAATCCATACAACTAAAACCAGACCTCAAGTTTCCCTGAGGGGGCGCTGCAAAGGGCTCTGGTTCGGACCAGCACTGGCCCTGGGGGGGGGGCTAAATAAAGATGACCCTTGAGAGCGCGACTCCCAAGGGGAAAATAGGTGGTGGTGAGGCAAATGGTAAAACCAAGGTTGGGCCTTGCTGGAGTAGTTTTATTCAGAACGAGCTGTCAAGGGGGTCCCATAAATCACACAACCGCGTAAGGAACGCAAAATCCGGGAACATAATACCGATATGACGGTAACTAGGGCGGCAAGAGTGGAACAAAACACCAGGCATAAGGCCGAGCCTTCCACCCTTTACCAAGTATATAGATGCATTAATTAAATAAGAGATATTGTGATATCTCAACATAATCCTGTCCACCATGGAGCAATCTTCAACTTCACCTGCAACTAACAACGCTATAAGAGGGGCTGAGCAAAGCGGTAACATAGCCAAGCAACGGTTTGCTAGGAAGGGTGAAAAGGTTAGGGGCTGACATGGCAATTTGGAGGCTTGATCAACAAGAGATAGGCAGCGGGACAAAGCGATAGAACGAAGAAACTAGCATAGCAATGATAGTAGTGAGATCCAGGGTGACGGTCATCTTGCCTGAAATCCCGTTAGAAAGAAGAACGAGCCCGTGAAGAAGATGAATGGGAGTAGTCGAACGAATCCTCACAATTGCAACATTATCGGAACTAAGAAGCAACACCAGAAAG
Source organism: Triticum dicoccoides (assembly GCF_002162155.2). NCBI lineage: Eukaryota > Viridiplantae > Streptophyta > Magnoliopsida > Poales > Poaceae > Triticum > Triticum dicoccoides. The sequence continues at coordinate 79,200,691 of NC_041393.1, forward strand.
AAACAAACAACATGGTAAATGCACAAGCATAAACATGGCATGATGCACAAACAAGTATGATGCAAGTCCGGTTTAATGAGGCATGTCATGGCAAAGTGCAACAAACAATACTACAAGTTAAGTGGAGCTGAATATGCAACGAGTTGCATATTGACGAAACACCACATCGATTATTTAGTGCTCTCTCGATTTTGTACCCAACAATATTAAATGTTGTTAAACATGGCAAAAGGTGAAGTATAATAAAACTACCTATCTAGGCAACTTCAAATGAGGCCAGTACAACAAACAACAATTTCAGAAAATCCTCATGTCCATATTTCAAATTTGGTACTGTTCTGCCTATTACATAATTTTAGAGTTGTTAAACAGGAAAATAAAGTGCACCATGTTATACTAGGCATTTTTTTCCCACCCCATTTACATATAAAGTTTATTAAATTTGGAGCTACGGTTATTTAGTTATGAAATAAGTCATTTGACATGGCATTTGAGCAAATTTATTAATTTAATCAAACAGCATGTTTAAACATATTTAACATGGATGAAAGTGGCAAATTATTAATCTACACAAAATTCTAAGCATTTTACATATATAAATCATTTTAATTCGATGCACGGATTGTGTGATATTAAATGCATGAACATGAGGGTTTTTCTGTAAAACTGCAGTTCCTGAAAAAATAGCTAAAATCATCCAAAGGAAAAAAACATGTCACGGGCCGAAACTAGCTGGCCCAACAGAGAGGAGGGGCTGTGGGCGCTCACCCATGGGCTTTAGCCCAGTCGGTGGATGCGGCTGAGGGGCGCTGGGCCTGGCGCAGATCTGGCCCAAATGGGCGACGCACACGGTCAACGGGGACGAGCGGGCGAGCTGCTGCTGCTCATTCCTGAAGAGCGGAAACAGCAGCAGGTTCAGGGCGACGGACGGCGGGAACGGCTGCCGGCGACGGACGGCGGGAACGGCTGCCGGCGACGTGGGACTTGGCGCGACGCTGGAGAGGAGGCAGACTGCGGACTCGCTGTGGCTCGGACAGGGGAGGCAGAGAGGCCCGGTGGCACTGGGAGGAGCTGCGGGCAAGGAACGGCAGCGCGCTGGCGGGATCCGGCTAGGAAGGGCCGTGGCTGGATGAGGAGGTGGATCCAGCCGGATCTGAGGCGGGGAAGGGCGCGGACGGCGCGGCAGAGACACCTTCCTCTGTCTGCTCCCAATAGAAGGAGGCATCGCAGCGTGGAATAGCGCTTGGGCTGCAGCACGGAGATGACGGCAGCGACGCGTACGGAGCTCCGGCGAGGCGATGCAGATGCGGAGGAGGCGGAAGGAGGCTGGAGGCGACGCTGGTTGGGGACGTCGAGGCACAGGCCTCTCTGCCTCCCCTGTCCGAGCCACAGGCCTCTCTGCCTCCCCTGTCCGAGCCACAGGTCGTCGAGGCACAGGCGCATGGGGCTCTTCTGGTTCCTGTCCCTGGCGAAGAGAGACAGGGAGAGGGAAAGGAAGAGAGGGCGCGAGGGAGGCCTGACGGCGTGACCTGGAGGTGCTGGTGATCGTCGGCGGTGAGACGAGGCAGTGGGGTCGCGAGAAAGACGGCCGAGCTCTGGATCGGGAACTTGCCGGGGCGGAGGGGCTCGTTCCCGGCGGCGACGGAGCTACGGGCAACCAAGGCGCTGCTGCTGGAGATCGAGCTCGCTCGATCTGGAAGCCGTGGGGAGGAGCTGCGGGAATGGGTGGATAAAGGGAGAGGAGATGGTTGGCCCGATGGGGAAAACAAGGAAGGAGGAAGCGGCTTCGGTTGGTGGAATTGGATCGGGAAGAGATCCCGAGAAAGAAAGTGGCAGCGGCCGAGACGGGATGGATGTGACATCTCCCTAGATTTTAGAGTTTTGTCTGGTTATATAGCAGGTAGGTTAGTTTAGGGGCTACTCGGGCCCTCTGATTATAATCGGACGGTCCGAGATAAATATGTTAGGAGAGTCAAAGAAGAAACTGAAGATGTTCTATAGATGTTAGGGGATGATCCGGATCCAACGGTGACGACAGCCCAGGTCGGGTTCGCGGAAGATTTCGGACGCGCGCGAGAGGTTTGAGCACTGTACAAAGAGGGATTAGGTGGTTTGACAAGACGGAATCGAAAACCCAGTTGGTTTGGAATGGTCAACGAAGGCAAAGAGGTCCGAGGGAAGGTGATGAAGGCAAAGGGAGAAACGACAACGACGAGCAAATGCAAGTTTTGAAAAATGACGGCAACGAAGTGCCGATGCAATGCGAATGATGACATGAGATGAAATGCATGACATGAACACAATGCAAAACAAAAGACAAAAACCCAACCACGAAGGAAATATCATACCGCGTCTCCGGAAAAGGCAAGAGTTGGAGTTACGAATGTGGAAAGTTGTATCCGGGGCGTTACAACACTCCACCACTACGAGAGGATCTCGTCCCGAGATCTAGGATGGCACTGGAGGTAAAAGGAAGAGGAAGATAAGACGTAAACTAAGTTGCTTCTTCGACAAACGAGTGAAAACCATGAACCTTGAGAGGTTGAGCAAAATGAAAGGAAGAAAACAACAAAGATGAGCAAAGTTTAAAACACTCCATTAGAAAAGAGGAACAAGGGATACAACAAGAACCAAGAGGTTTAGTGATAAGATAGATATTGAAACCACTCCGGTTAAAACTAGATAGTGAAGGGATAAGATTGATATAGTTTGGGCAGCACTCCGACTGAAACAAGAAGGAAAACTTGATAGGATGAAAAGAACTTAAATGAGAACACAACACTCCGATTAAATGGATAAGCAAGAAAATAACATGATCTTGATAAAACGAGATGATGGTTGAAGAGAGCAACATCACAATTCCTCTAGAAGAAAGAATAGAAGATAGATCATTGGAATAACAGAATGGAGAAGAAAATGCCAACTTCTGCCATAAATGAGCTTGGAAAGCACCCTTCCAAGAAGGTTAGAACAAAGTTGTTGGAAAACCAACAACAAAAGAATAAACTTGTTGTGGGCTTATGAGAACATCTCAAAATTATGAGGTGACAACCGGCCACTAACGGAAACAAATGGTTGGATTGATATGAACAAGGAGACAAAAAAAAACTTATTTCACCGGGAGGATAAATGAGGAACTTGGGTCCTTTATAAGCACCATAATAGCAACAATCCTTAGGGAAAGCTTTTGGTGAAATATAACCCAAGATAACTCCAACAAAAGATTGATTGGTTGAAAAGATCTCTTGAACGAACAGAAAATGATGGATTTAAATAGGTCAGTCTTGAAAACTTGTGAATCATGAAACACGAAGGAAAATTATCAAGAATGGCATAACACCGCCTCAAAAGATAAGGTAGGAAGACTTGCACTTCGGATGCAAGATGAAGAATACTTGAACTCCTCAAAACAAAACATGTGTTGGGCACCATGTTTATTTTAGAGTATAGCTTGGCGGGTCATAACGTTGATAGAAGTCTTGAAGAAAAATTGAACAATGAAAAGAATCCTTGACGAACCATCATGTCAAGCCTCGATGAAGAACTCCATTAATAAAAGGATGATAGAAAGAAAGAGAAGTTGAAAACACAAGGTGAAGCCTTGCAATGATTTAGATGGAGCTTCGCGACGATATAACCGAGAAAACTTGGAACTCCAGAAAAGGAAAATATGAAACACTAGAACCAAGAATTACTTCATCATGAACAATCTCTGGAAGAAAAGAATTGAATCACCTCAAGGAAATAAGAATAAGATTTATTGTATGCTTATCCTTTATCAAATTAAATTGATGACAAGCAATGGATTTGGCATACTACTTATTCCCGTAGAAAGGATTAAGAGAGATATAGCGCAAATTTGAGAAGGTATTGATGGAACCACCGGTGGGATTAAAAAGAACGAATGAATTGATATGATAACAAAGGAAGTGAAATCTTGAATGAACCACCGTAAAAATTGCAAAAGAGAGTAGCAAGGGCACAATTCACCGGAAAGAATTTGAAAACGAATGAAGATACTTGAAGGGATTTAGATACATGAGAATGAAGAGAACATGAACTGATTAGAGGATATTTGAACGATTCACCGGTAAGATTTGGAGAACGATAGCTACACGCTGAGAATGAAGAATTATGACCTGATGGCCTTCGGAGGAAAGAAATGGAAACAACTCATGAAATGCTCCGGATGGGTGAAAAGAATTCTCATAATCAAAAACAATTATGAGAGGATGGCATCAAGCTTGAACTACGCATCTTTGGAAGAACGGGTAAGGATTTAAGAGGAACTCTTCTTCGGTCTTCAAAATCCGAGAATGACGACGATAAACACCACCTTGAATTATTGAGACACTCCAGAATGAAAATTAGAAAGGTTGACCCAACGACGAAAGAATTTGAAAGATCTTGCAGAAAGACATTTGACAGATGATAATTCATTCTTACATCAAACTTCGAAAAGAATTTGGGAATGGCTCCGGGAAAATTAGAAGAGTCAGGTAAGATCCTGGGAAAAGACCTGTGGGTTAGGGCCCACTAAAAAGATACATCGTTGAACGATTGAGTGAAAAGGGGGGATTGCCCCGGTTGAATTAAATGACTTGAATGAGATAACATTCTCCAAATAGCTTGAACGGATTGAGAATGGAAAAACGAGTCTTCCGAGATATCTTTAGCACTGCAGAACAAATGAATAGCGAGAAGTGAAAGATTAAGAGGTGCACCGGTATGAAAAAACATTTGACACAAGGAAAAGAATATGATCAACACTGAAAACTTGAAATTAATCCACCAGAGAAGAATACGAGAATGAATTATGATGAACTTGAAACTGTTGAGCATCTTCATGGGAAATCACAGGATAAGAACATTGAAAGAAAAGAATGAAGAGACTTCCCACAAATAAAATGATACATGATTAAGAAATCTGAGTCCTTGAATAAAAAGGGTGGGAGGGCGGGAAAACAAAGGCAACCTGGGGACAGATGAAACAAACACTGGTGAGAAAACTTAGAGTTGATCTTGCGATGTTGAAAATGAACGGATCCACTTGAAGAGAAGCACACCGGTTGGAAAAGAGTTGACATGACAACCTCAGTGATCAAGAAGGATTAGTACCCCCATAGAAAATATGAGAACTCCGTTTAGAAAAGGTATGGAATCAACACTTGACATTGAAGCAACCCGAATACCACAAATAAAACAAAACAAAGGATTTGGCTTGCAGAATAAGCCGGAACAAACATATGATAGAGATTTCGTCCGAAGTTTTCGTGGTGGGGCCCACACGGGCTCGATCGTACAGCACCATCATGTACAAGGCAGTGCACATGACATACGAAGTGTCCCCGAACCAGCATAGCCAAGGGCTCTTTAAGACACAATGAGACCACTGTAAAAATGACCATGGATAGGCGGACCACTAGACGTCGAACCCCAATCTCATATCATGCATCTGTCGGAAAGATATTCTAGGAGCTACTTGAATTCCCACCTATGAACTCCTGAAACTTTCTGGTTATGCAATCTGGTGTTGGGGATACAGGGGAAGCAATAAATATCTCACCCAAACTAACAATCCCTACATCCAGCTGTATCCATCCGTCAACACATAACCAAGAAAACTCCAGAAATCGTGTACCTCAACCTTCCAAAAGCATCAATTATACGAGCTATGGCAATACTCCCGAATTCCCCAGTACTGGGTGACATCGAGGTTATCTCACCAACAACTGCATAAAAGATATTTTCGATGTCGGCAGAACTCAGGTATTCCAGAACTGCAATGATAAAATTGTGATGACAACACCTTGGAGCTCAACTCCCCGAGACACTGCCACACCCCCAAATGTCAGGAGGCACCAAGAACAATGTTCTCATCACAAAACCATCGGAACGATTCCAAGATACCCGCGTGATCCTAAATTTTTTTAGTGAAATTTGAGGAGAGGAAAGACAAAACATCTACGTCAGGAGTCCTCACCAGAGCGACGAAGGGGCTGAGGAGTAAAAAAATCCTACTCTTCGATATATATATAATCCTAAGACTCAAAATAGTTTTCTTCTAGACTCAACAACGGCCAACAAACAAGGGGGCTCCTATGGTCGGTCGAGGCTCTGATACCAACTTGTCAGGCCCAAGATGCGACCCTATCCTAAAGGAACTCGAAGGTCCCACCAAGGATAGAAGCACATCTTGAAGACACTTTTGCAAGGTGGATATCATTACATCAACATTACATAATAGATAGGGATACATACATAAGGCATACAATGCCACATGAATACAACATCATCTTACATAAGAGCACCATCCGACTACGGATGAAACACAAACAGAAACTCAAACGACATCCACCCTGCTAGCCCAGGCTGCCGACCTGGAACCTATCCGCCGATCGAAGAAGAAGTAGAAGAAGAACTCCAAAACAAGCAACATCGCTCTCGCGTCACGAACATCGCATAAACTATACCTGCAACTGTTGTGGTAGTAATCTGTGAGCCACGAGGACTCAGCAATCCCATTACCATGGGTATCAAGACTAGCAAAGCTTAATGGGAAAGGAAGGGGTAAAGTGGTGAGGTTGCAGCAGCGACTAAGCATATATGGTGGCTAACATACGCAAATGAGAGCGAGAAGAGAAGCAAAAGGAATCGTCGTGAAGCTAGCAATGATCAAGAGGTGATCCTGAACTCCTACTTACGTCAAACATAACCCAAAACCGTGTTCACTTCATGGACTCCGCCGAGAAGAGACCATCACGGCTACACACGCGGTTGATGCGTTTTAATTCGTATCTAGTGTCAAGTTATCTACAACCGGACATTAACAAATTCCCATCTGCCACATAACCGTGGGCACGGCTTTCGAAAGTTCAAACCCTGCAGGGGTGTCCCAACTTAGCCCATCACAAGCTCTCACGGTCGATGAAGGATATTCCTTCTCCTAGGAAGACCCGACCAGTCTCGGAATCCCGGTTTACAAGACATTTTGACAATGGTAAAACAAGACCAGCAAGACCGCCCGATGCGCCGACAACCCGATAGGAGCTGCACATATCTCGTTCTCAGGGCAACACCGGATGAGCAATCCGTACAACTAAAACCAGACCTCAAGTTTCCCTGAGGGGGCGCTGCAAAGGGCTCTGGTTCGGACCAGCACTTAGAGAAGCACTGGCCCCGAGGGGGGGGGGGCTAAATAAAGATGACCCTTGAGAGCGCGACTCCCAAGGGAAAAGTAGGTGGTGGTGAGGCAAATGGTAAAACCAAGGTTGGGCCTTGCAGGAGGAGTTTTATTCAAAGCAAACTGTCAAGGGGTCCCATAAATCACCCAGCCGCGTAAGGAACATAAAATACGGGAACATAATACCGATATGACGGAAACTAGGGTGGCAAGAGTGGAACAAAACACCAGGCGTAAGGCCGAGCCTTCCACCCTTTACCAAGTATATAGATGCATTAATTAAATAAGAGATATTGTGATATCCCAACATAATCTTGTCCACCATGGACCAATCTTCAACTACACTATAAGAGGGGCTGAGCAAAGCGGTAACATAGCCAAGCAACGGTCTGCTAGGAAGGGTGAAAAGGTTAGGGGCTAACATGGCAATTGGGAGGCTTGATCAGCAAGAGATAGGCAGTGCGGCAAAGCGATAGAACGAAGCAACTAGCATAGCAATGATAGTAGTGAGATCCAGGGTGATGGTCATCTTGCCTGAAATCCCGCTAGGAAGAAGAACGAGTCCGTGAAGAAGACGAACGGGAGTAGTCGAACGAATCCTCACAATCGCAACATTACCGGAACTAAGAAGAAACACCGGAAAGAAACAAACAACATGGTAAATGCACAAGCATAAACATGGCATGATGCACAAACAAGTATGATGCAAGTCTGGTTTAATGAGGCATGGCATGGCAAAGTGCAACAAACAATACTACAAGTTAAGTGGAGCTCAATATGCAACGAGTTGCATATTGACGAAACACCACATTGATTATTTAGTCCTCTCTCGGTTTTGTACCCAACGATATTAAATGTTGTTAAACATGGCAAGAGGTGAAGTATAATAAAACTACCTATCTAGGCAAGTTTAAATGAGGCCGGAACAACAAACAACAATTCCAGAAAATCCTCATGTCCATATTTCAAATTTGGTACTGTACTGCCTATTACATAATTTTAGAGTTGTTAAACAGGAAAATAAAGTGCCCCATGTTAAACTAGGCATTTTTTCCCACCCCATTTACATATAAAGTTTATTAAATTTGGAGCTATGGTTATTTAGTTATGAAATAAATCATTTTAACATGGCATTTGAGCAAGTTTAATCAAACATCATGTTTAAACATATTTAACATGGATGAAAGTGGCAAATTATTAATCTACACAAAATTCTAAGCATTTTACATATATAAATCATTTTAATCCGATGCACGGTTTGTGAGATATTAAATGCATGAACATGAGGTTTTTTCTGTAAAACTGCAATTCCTGGAAAATTAGCTAAAATCGTCCAAAGGAAAAAAACATGTCATGCGCCAAAACAGGCTGGCCCAACAGAGAGGAGGGGCTGTGGGCGCTCACCCATGGGCTTTAGCCCAGTCGGTGGATGCGGCTGAGGCGCGCTGGGCCTGGCGCAGATCTGGCCCAAACGGGCGACGCGCACGGTCAACGGGGACGAGCGGGCAGCTGCTGCTGCTCGTTCCTGAAGAGCGAAAACAGCAGCATGTTCAGGGCGACGGACGGCGGGAACGGCTGCCGGCAATGGACGGCGGGAACGGCTGCCGGCGACGTGGGACTTAGCGCGACGCTGGAGAGGAGGCAGGCTGCGCACTCACTGTGGCTCGGACAGGGGAGGTAGAGAGGCCCGGTGGCGCTGGGAGGAGCTACGGGCGAGGAACAGCAACACGGTGGCGTGATCCGGCCATGAAGGGCTGTGGCTGGACGAGGAGGTGGATCCAGCTAGATCTGAGGCGGGGAAGGGCACGGACGGCGCGACAGAGGCGCCTTCCTCTGTCTGCTCCCGACAGAAGGAGGCAGCGTGGCGCGGAATAGCGCTTGGGCTGCAGCACGGAGACGACGACAGCGACACGTACGGAGCTCCAACGAGGCGATGCAGATGCGGAGGAGGCGGAAGGAGGCCGGAGGCGACGCTGGTTGGGGACGAGGAGGTCCTCGAGGCACAGGCGCACGGGGCTCGTCTGGTTCCTGTCCCTGGGAAAGAGAAACAAAGAGAGGTGAGACAGGGAGAGGGAAAGGAAGAGAGGGCGCGAGGGAGGCCCGGCGGCGTGACCTAGAGGTGCTGGTGATCGTCGGTGGTGAGACGAGGTGGCGGGGTCGCGAGGAAGACGGCCGAGCTCTGGATCGGGAACTTGCCGGGGCGGAGGGGCTCGTTACTGGCAGCGACGAAGCTGCGGGCAACCAAGGCGCTGCTGCTGGAGATCGAGTTCGCTCGATCTGGAAGCCGTGGGGAGGAGATGCGGGAATGGGTGGATCGAGGGAGAGGAGATGGTTGGCCTGATGGGGAAAACAAGGAAGGAGGAAGCGGCTTCGGTTGGGGGAATTGGATCGGGAAGAGATCCCGAGGAAGAAAGTGGCGGCGGCCGAGACGGGATGGATGGGACATCTCCCTAGATTTTAGGGTTTTGTCTGGTTATATAGCAGGTAGGTTAGTTTAGGGGCTACTCGGGCCCTCCGATTATAATCGGACGGTCCGAGATAAATAGGTTAGGAGAGTCAAAGAAGAAACTGAAGATGTTTTATAGATGTTAGGGGATGATCCGGATCCAACGGTGACGACAACCCGGGTCGGGTTCGGGGAAGATTTTGGATGCGCGCGAGAGGTTTGAGCACTGTACAGAGAGGGATTAGGTGGTTTGACAAGAGGGAATCGAAAACCCAGTTGGTTTGGAACGGTCAACGAAGGCAAAGCGGTCTGAGGGAAGGTGATGAAGGCAAAGGGAGAAACGGCAACGACGAGCGAATGCAAGTTTTGAAAAATGACGGCAACAAAGTGCCGATGCAATGCGAATGATGACATGAGATGAAATGCCTGACATGAACACAATGCAAAACAAAAGACAAAAACCCAACCACGAAGGAAATATCATATCGCATCTCCCGAAAAGGCAAGAGTTGGAGTTACGAATGTGGAAAGTTGTATTCGGGGCGTTACACAAATACAATGGGTGCTAAAAGTTCAGCAAACTACAGACAACGCTTCAGAAAAATTCAGACAAAATGATGTAGGGCGAAACCCTAGGTGGACGATCTTTCACGTTTGGAGTGGATCCTACGGGGAAACACAAAGAACGCAGGGAAGAACACGAGGAAATCACGGGGAGGAACGAGAGAAACACTCAACCGACAAGAGATCAATCACACAAGGTCTAGATCATTGAAGCACGAGTAGCACGAGATACAAAGTCAACAACGAACGATACACGAGTAACCGTTCTTCTCTGTGAGGAGGTCTTGAATCCACGAGGGGATCTTCCCGTAAAGGGGTCTTGAATCCGCTTGGGGGATCTTCTCCGAAGAGGTCGTGAGCTCTGAGGAGAAGTAACCAAGTGGATGAGCAAGGCTCTCACACAAAATATGAGCTAAACCAATGCTAACTCTAACTAGGAAGAGGTGAGGGAGTATATATAGTGCTAGCCCATGAAGGGGTAAGTGAGGGCGAAGGGGTACATGGGCTCGGCCCAATACACTGTGCGCAGACAGGCCGGAAGTTCCGGGCCGGGCCGGAAGTTCCGGGGTTCAGAAGTTCCGGACAGGTTCCGGATGGGTTCCGGGCTAACCAGAGAGTTGGCGCGCTCGGGGCTGGTCTGGACTCCGGGGGCCGGAGGTTCCGGGCAGGCCGGAAGGTCCGGGGGCCAGAAGTTCCAGGCAGGCCGGAAGGTCCAGGCTTTCCAGAAGCTTGTCCCTGCTTCTTTTCCTTCTCCTCTTCCATGCTTGGCCTGGTCCTTGGATCCTCCATGGTCGTCTCGGTTGTACCTGAGTGTGTGCAAGGTCCATGCATGAGGTAGTAGCCATGTCTCACATGTGGAAAGTGAAGGTTCGAAGAGGAGTGAGTTCACCTTGTGCCCAATGGCGTATGGTCGAGGTCTCGTCATATGTCCTCTTGGGGCTTGGAGAGTGGTCAGAGTGTACATGGGATGAACGTGGGATGCTCCGCATCATCTCCCCCCCCCCTTGGGAAAGATCCGACCTCGGATCGTGATCCTCATCACCATGGAAACGGGTGTCATGGACGGACTTGTAGTTGGACGTAGGTGAAGGCATTGCACAATGCAAGTACTCCAAGGTGTCTCCGTTATGTGGTACATGCAAAATGAGCAATTGTATGGTATGCAAAGCATTCATGGGAACAAATGCAATCATTGTGCACACAATTGTGTTATGAGTATGAGCAATGCAACCACGGTGCAAAATGATGTCATAATGGGATGGTGCATCAAAAGCATGAATATAGCAATGGATGCTCAATATGTATATGTTATCATGCAATTGATGGTGGGCAATATGATCATGCTGTATGAATATGCCATCAAGGAAGATCACAACAAATTTGCTAAGGAAGTGAACAAGCTCATATATCATGGATGACATGGGAATACAAGATGCAACAAGGCAATCATAATGTGAGTCAATCCATGCATGAGGTGCAAACTTGTGGTAAGTATGATATGTCCATCGAGCCTGACATGAGGAAGCACAATCAACAAATATGGAGGTGTTGGTGTACCAATCGATGTCGTGGCAAGAGAGGAGGTTCGAAGGTGCATCCAATAAGTCCGAGCGCTCCTCAATGTAAAGGTCCATAGAGCCAATCTCCAATGTCGCTCCTCCGTTCGCGAGATGTATCATGTAGACAACAAGAAGGAAACAACAATGAAAGAGTGACCCATCCAATATGCATATTTGAGGATGGCTCAAAGAGAAGGGGTTCACCTCAATAGAGTTCCCGAAGATGTTGGAGTTGTACATCATGTATGCCTTCACATAACCAATATGTCGCATAACAACACCGCCTTGTGAATCATCCAAAATGAAAGAACATGATAAACACTTGGAAAAACAAATGAATTTAGCGGAAATGCAAAACCTGTCATTCGAGTGGTAAGATACCCAACAAGTGTATGCATCATGCTCATCATAAGAAAGTACAAGGGAGCATTTCATAGTATGGAGGCATATGATGCAAGAACAACCAAATGCAATAGGCTCAATCAAACAAGCATGCATCACAAGTAAGGTGTCAAAGTCTCTAAGATCAATAAGCATAATATGGTTGCACTCAATACAAGTGGATATGAAAGAGGCAACTAATGGACACAAGAGACAATGATGAAGATATATCACATGAGAGGCATGAACATATTTGTCATCAACCCAAGAAAGCAAGCAATAGTGGAACATGGGTGATGAAACATAGCAAGCATACATAGCGATCAAGTCAAGCAAGCTAGTAGTGCGAAGATGCAACATACTAGAGGGAATCATGGAAAGCATGTCATGTGTGCAAATAGTGGGCATGAATAATGGACATGACATATCACAAGCATGAAAGCAAGATATGAGAAAAATATCATCAATGTATTGGCGAGAGACCATATGTAAATAGCAATGGGACATCATGACTCTCCCAAAACAACAAGCATCGATAGCATGGGGCACATGATAAACATGGCAATAGCAACAAGGATCTCCACCAAGCATGCAAATACACATAGGGTCAATCATGGGTAGATGCAAGCAAGGGTCACAATTGCATGGCAAAGGCTTAGAAGCAAGTATAAAATGCAAATTGAACACGGTAAAATGAGCATAAGGTGACAAGTGGTAAATGGCCCATAGCCATGTCAGAGCCAAGTAGAAGATATGCGCGTAGTCCTTGTGCGAAGGGAACGGTGGTACTGGTAGTCCATGGGATCCCAAGTCATCGTTGCTCTCAAGAGCTCATTTCGTCAACTCTTGGGATTGAGAGGTTGACGAGTATACATGAGTACCTACACAAAACAAAGACAAAGGGAAAATTGTGTGTGCATGGTATATGTACACATCATCCATCATGATGCGCATGTGCAAGTGTCGGTTAGCACAAAATATCCAATGCTCAGATAAATGAGATGCGTGATATAGAAACAGGTCATCCATCATGAGAGATTTGTTATTATGTATAGCATAATGGAGACTCAAATTGTGTAACGCATCACGAGCAATATCTAGAGCATTGTTATTCATGGAATGCATAAGGTGCACGCAATCATGGGAATCATGCAAAGCATGGAATGCATCAAGATCTCCTAATATGTATGAGGAAACTATGGGGGTCTCCTCATGAGCATGAGTAGCAACATCACATGGAGAATATTGACAACATTCAAAACAATGCATATTCGGAACAATGTGATCATGGCATGGCATAGTAGATGAATTGCGGAAATCATGTAAAGGAAGCATGGCAATATCATCACACGAAAAACAAAAGCCAATGACCATCATCTCATCATCTATGCCATAAGTGCAAATGGGATTGATTTTAATGGGGCATGCATAGTCACTATGTTGAGATTGAAATGATGCAGTATGGGAGATCTCACTCATAGCATATGAAAAGTTCAATGGATTGTCAAACATGATGTGACTAAAAGAATTTTCACATGATATCCTATGGAGCATAGCATCACAACTAGGCAAGTCAACATGCTCATCATCATATCCATCATAAATTGGTAAGTCAAGGCATGAAGAAGTTTCACTAGCATGAAGCATGGTAATAGGTGGGTCAACATCATGGGAGCAATCGATGTCAAGATGGTCCACTAGTGGGACAAGAGAAGCACCATCACCTATGTTACCTTTGGAGCATCGCTCATGTGTTATAGGTGAGGTGTTGAAGATCCACTCGTTGTCATCTTCATCTTGATGGAACCATGTGGGGGGTGCATCATCGTCCACCATGGCCATCGTCGTCTCCATTGGAGGGATGGACTCGTTGAGGATAGGCGTGTCGTCATGTAGGAGACCTAGCACCAAAGAAGAAAACACACTAGGAGTAGAGGTTAAGTCGTTAGAAATCATAGTGGCCTCACATGCCGTGTCAACTATCTCACTCGCTAAGTGTTGTGGCTCACTCACTCCCTCAAGGATGCTCTCACTCATATGGTTGGTGGAGTCACTCAAATGGCGCTCAACCTCACCTAGGATGTGTGGCATGCTCTCATGTGTGGGGCTAGTGGTGGTCACACTCATCCTCTCATAGGAAATGCTCTCAATGTCACATATGGTGGAGTCACTCATCTCACTCATGGGGTGGTGGATCTCCTCACATGGCACTTGTGGCATCTCAATATATGTGGGTGTCGGAGAGATGTAGGTGCAAATGTCTCCATGCGCGGTCGCGTAGCTTGACTCAGAGGATGAGTCCAATATGGGCGCCGTCTTCATGTTGTTGATGTTGGAAATATGCCCTAGAGGCAATAATAAAAGGATTATTATATTTCCTTGTTCATGATAATTGTCTTTTATTCATGCTATAACTGTATTATCCGGAAATCGTAATACACGTGTGAATACATAGACCATAACATGTCCCTAGTGAGCCTCTAGTTGACTAGCTCGTTGGTCGACAGATAGTCATGGTTTCCTCACTATGGACATTAGATGTCATTGACAACGGGATCACATCATTAGGAGAATGATGTGATGGACGAGACCCAATCCTAAGCATAGCACAAGATCGTGTAGTTCATTTTGCTAGAGCTTTTCCAATGTCAAGTATCTCTTCCTTAGACCATGAGATCGTGTAACTCCCGGATACCGTAAGAGTGCCTTGGGTGTACCAAACGTCACAACGTAACTGGGTGACTATAAAGGTGCACTACAGGTATCTCCGAAAGTGTCTGTTGGGTTGACACGGATCGAGACTGGGATTTGTCACTCCGTATGACGGAGAGGTATCTCTGGGCCCACTCGGTAATGCATCATCACAATGAGCTCAAAGTGACCAAGTGTTTGGTCACGGGATCATGCATTACGGTACGAGTAAAGTGACTTGCCGGTAACGAGACTGAACGAGGTATTGGGATACCGACGATCGAGTCTCGGGCATGTAACGTACCGAATGACAAAGGGAATTGTATACGGGGTTGTTCTAATCCTCGACATCGTGGTTCATCTGATGAGATCATCGAGGAGCATGTGGGAGCCAACATGGGTATCCAGATCCCGCTGTTGGTTATTGCCCGAGAGCCGTCTCGGTCATGACTACGTGTCTCCCGAACCCGTAGGGTCTACACACATAAGGTTCGGTGACGCTAGGGTTGTATGAATATGAGTATGCAGTATACCGAATGTTGTTCGGAGTCCCGAATGAGATCCCGGACATCACGAGGAGTTTCGGAATGGTCCGGAGGTGAAGAATAATATATAGGAAGTGGTATTTCGGCCATCGGGAAAGTTTCGGGGTCACCCGGTATTGTACCGGGACCACCGAAAGGGTCCCGGGGGTCCACCGGGTGGGGCCACCCATCCCGGAGGGCCCCATGGGCTGAAGTGGGAGGGGAGCCAGCCCATAGTGGGCTGGTGTGCCCCCCTAGGCCCACCCCCTGCGCCTAGGGTTGAAACCCTAGGGTGGGGGGGGGGGGCGCAGCACATGCCTTGGGGGGCACTCCTCCCCCTTGGCCGCCGCCCCCTTGGGAGATTGAATCTCCCAGGGCCGGCGCCCCCCCTGGGGGCCTATATAAAGGAAGGGGGGAGAGGGGCAGCCGCACCCTGAAGTCCTGGTGCCCCCTCCCCCTGCTACACCTCTTCCTCCTCCGTCACGTGCTTGGCGAAGCCCTGCCGGAGTGCTGCTATTCCACCACCACCACGCCGTTGTGCTGCTGCTGGAGCCATCATCATCAACCTCTCCTTCCCCCTTGCTGGATCAACAAGGAGGATACGTCATCCGCTCCATACGTGTGTTGAACGCGGAGGTGCCGTCCGTTCGGCGCTAGGATCTCCGGTGATAGGATCACGACGAGAACGACTACTTCAACCCCGTTTTTTTGAACGCTTCCGCTCGCGATCTACAAAGTGGTATGTAGATGCATCTCCCTTTACTCGTTGCTTAGATGAACTCATAGATGGATCTTGGTGAAACCGTAGGAAAAATTTTAATTTTCTGCAACGTTCTCCAAAAGTGGCATCATGAGCTAGGTCTATGCGTAGTTCTCTATTGCACGAGTAGAACACAATTTTGTTGTGGGCGTAGATCTTGTCAACTTGCTTGCCGATACTAGTCTTATCTTGCTTCAGCGGTATTGTGGGATGAAGCGGCCCGGACCAACCTTACACGTACGCTTACTTGAGACCGGTTGCACCGACTAACATGCAGTAGTTGCATAAGGTGGCTGGCGGGTGTTTGTCTCTCCCACTTTAGTTGAAGCAGATTCGATGAAAAGGGTCCTTATGAAGGGTAAATAGCAGTTGACAAGATCACGTTGTGGTTATTCGTAGGTAAGAAAATGTTCTTGCTAGAACCCAATTGCAGCCACGTAAAAGATGCAACAACAATTAGAGGACGTCTAACTTGTTTTTGCAGCAATTGTCATGTGATGTGATATGGCCAGAAGTTGTGATGAATGATGAATGATATATTGTGATGTATGAGATCATGTTCTTGTAATAGGAATCACAACTTGCATGTCGATGAGTATGACAACCGGCAGGAGCCATAGGAGTTGTCTTTATTTTTGTATGACCTGCGTGTCATTGAAGAACGCCATGTAAATTACTTTACTTTATTGCTAAACGCGTTAGCCATAGAAGTAGAAGTAGTCGTTGGCGTGACAACTTCATGAAGACACGATGATGGAGATGATGATGATGGAGATCATGGTGTCATGCCGGTGACGAAGATGATCATGGAGCCCCGAAGATGGAGATCGAAGGAGCTATATGATATTGGCCATATCATGTCACTATTATATAATTGCATGTGATGTTTATTATGTTTATGCATCTTGTTTACTTAGAACGGCGGTAGTAAATAAGGTGATCCCTTACAAAAATTTCAAGAAGTGTTCTCCCCTAACTATGCACCGTTGCTAAAGTTCGTCGTTTCAAAGCACCACATGATGATCGGGTGTGATAGATCCTTACGTTCACATACAACGGGTGTAAGACAGTTTTACACATGCAAAACACTTAGGGTTAACTTGACGAGCCTAGCATGTACAGACATGGCCTCGGAACACGGAGACCAAAAGGTCGAACACGAGTTGTATGGAAGATACGATCAACATGAGAATGTTCACCGACGATGACTAGTCCGTCTCACGTGATGATCGGACACGGCCTAGTCGACTCGATCGTGTAACACTTAGATGACTAGAGGGATGTCTAATCTGAGTGGGAGTTCATTTAAATAATTTGATTAGATGAACTTAATTATCATGAACTTAGTCTAAAACCTTTTGCATAATATGTCCTGTAGATCAAATGGCCAACACTCATGTCAACATGAACTTCAACGCGTTCCTAGAGAAAACCAAGCTGAAAGATGATGGCAGCAACTATACGGACTGGGTCCGAAACCTGAGGATCATCCTCATAGCTGCCAGGAAACAATATGTCCTAGAAGGACCGCTAGGTGACGCTCCCGTCCCAGAGAACCAAGACATTATGAATGCTTGGCAGTCTCGTGCTGATGATTACTCCCTCGTTCAGTGCGGCATGCTTTACAGCTTAGAACCGGGGCTCCAAAAGCGTTTTGAGCAACACGGAGCATATGAGATGTTCGAGGAGCTGAAACTAGTTTTCCAGGCTCATGCCCGGGTCGAGAGATATGAAGTCTCCGACAAGTTCTATAGTTGTAAGATGGAGGAAAATAGTTCTGTCAGTGAGCACATACTCAAAATGTCTGGGTTGCACAACCGCCTGTCCCAGCTGGACATTAACCTCCCGGATGAGGCGGTCATTGACAGAATCCTTCAGTCGCTCCCACCGAGCTACAAGAGCTTTGTGATGAACTACAATATGCAGGCGATGGTGAAGACCATTCCTGAAGTATTTTCAATGTTGAAGTCAGTAGAGGTTGAAATCAAGAAAGAACATCAAGTGTAGATGGTCAATAAGACCACTAAGTTCAAGAAGGGCAAGGGTAAGAAGAACTTCAAGAAGGACGGCAAAGATGTTGCCGTGCCCGATAAGCCAGTTGCCGGGAAGAAGTCAAAGAATGGACCCAAGCCTGAGACTGAGTGCTTTTACTGCAAGGGGAAGGGTCACTGGAAGCGGAACTGCCCCAACTACTTAGCGGATAAGAAGGCCGGCAACACCAAAGGTATATTTGATATACATGTAATTGATGTGTACCTTACCAGTACTCGTAGTAACTCCTGGGTATTTGATACCGGTGCCGTTGCTCATATTTGTAACTCACAGCAGGAGCTGCAGAATAAGCGGAGACTGGCGAAGGACGAGGTGACGATGCGCGTCAGGAATGGTTCCAGAGTCGATGTGATCGCCGTCGGCACGCTACCTCTACATTTACCTACGGGATTAGTTTTGAACCTTAATAATTGTTATTTGGTGCCAAGTTTGAGCATGAACATTGTATCTGGATCTCGTTTGATACGAGATGGCTACTCATTTAAATCCGAGAATAATGGTTGTTCTATTTATATGAGAGATATGTTTTATGGTCATGCCCCGATGGTCAATGGTTTATTCTTAATGAATCTCGAACGTAGTGTTACACATATTCATAGCGTGAATACCAAAAGATGTAAAGTTGATAACGATAGTCCCACATACTTGTGGCACTGCCGCCTTGGTCACATTGGTGTCAAGCGCATGAAGAAGCTCCATGCTGATGGACTTTTAGAGTCTCTCGATTATGAATCATTTGACACATGCGAACCATGCCTCATGGGAAAAATGACCAAGACTCCGTTCTCCGGAACAATGGAGCGAGCAACCAACTTGTTGGAAATCATACATACCGATGTGTGCGGTCCAATGAGTGTTGAGGCTCGTGGAGGATATCGTTATGTTCTCACTCTCACAGATGACTTGAGTAGATATGGGTATGTCTACTTGATGAAACACAAGTCTGAGATCTTTGATAAGTTCAAGGAATTTCAGAATGAAGTAGAGAATCAACGTGACCGAAAGATAAAATTCTTACGATCGGATCGTGGAGGAGAATATTTAAGTCACGAATTTGGTACACACTTAAGAAAATGTGGAATCGTTTCACAACTCACGCCGCCTGGAACACCTCAGCGAAACAGTGTGTCTGAACGTCGTAATCGCACTCTATTGGATATGGTGCGATCTAAGATGTCTCTTACCGTTTACCACTATCATTTTGGGGATACGCTCTAGAGACAGCTACATTCACTTTAAATAGGGCACCGTCTAAATCCGTTGAGACGACACCGTATGAATTATGGTTTGGGAAGAAACCTAAGCTGTCGTTTCTAAAAGTTTGGGGATGCGATGCTTATGTCAAGAAACTTCAACCTGAAAAGCTCGAACCCAAGTCGGAAAAATGCGTCTTCATAGGATACCCTAAAGAAACCATTGGGTATACCTTCTACTTAAGATCTGAGGGCAAGATCTTTGTTGCCAAGAACGGATCCTTTCTGGAAAAAGAGTTTCTCTCGAAAGAAGTAAGTGGGAGGAAAGTAGAACTCGATGAAGTACTACCTCTTGAACAGGAAAGTAGTGCAGCTCAGGAAAATGTTCCTGTGATGCCTACACCAACTGAAGAGGAAATTAATGATGATGATCAAGGTACTTCGGATCAAGTTTCTACTGAACTTCGTAGGTCCACAAGGACACGTTCCGCACCAGAATGGTACGGCAACCCTGTCCTGGAAATCATGTTGTTAGACAATGGTGAACCTTCGAACAATGAAGAAGCGATGGCGGGCCCAGATTCCAACAAATGGCTAGAAGCCATGAAATCCGAGATAGAATCCATGTATGAAAACAAAGTATGGACTTTGACTGACTTGCCCGATGATCGGCGAGCAATAGAAAACAAATGGATCTTTAAGAAGAAGACGGACGCGGATGGTAATGTCACCATCTATAAAGCTCGACTTGTCTCTAAGGGTTATTGGCAAGTTCAAGGGATTGACTATGATGAGACTTTCTCTCCCGTAGCGAAGCTTAAGTCCGTCCGAATCATGTTAGCAATTGCCGCATACTATGATTATGAGATATGGCAGATGGACGTCAAAACGGCATTCCTTAATGGGCATCTTAAGGAAGAACTATATATGATGCAGCCGGAGGGTTTTGTCGATCCTAAGAATGCTAACAAAGTATGCAAGCTCCAGCGATCCATTTATGGGCTGGTGCAAGCATCTCGGAGTTGGAATATTCGCTTTGATGAAATGATCAAAGCGTTTGGTTTTATGCAGACTTATGGAGAAGCCTGCGTTTACAAGAAAGTAAGTGGGAGCTCTGTAGCATTTCTCATATTATATGTAGATGACATACTTTTGATGGGAAATGATATAGAATTCTTGGACAGCATCAAGGCCTACTTGAATAAGTGTTTTTCAATGAAGTACCTTGGAGAAGCTGCTTATATATTAGGCATCAAGATCTATAGAGATAGATCGAGACGCCTCATAGGTCTTTCACAAAGCACATACCTTGATAAGATTTTGAAGAAGTTCAAAATGGATCAGTCCAAGAAGGGGTTCTTGCCTGTATTGCAAGGTGTGAGATTGAGCTCGGCTCAATGCCCGACCACGGCAAAAGATAAAGAAGAGATGAGCGTCATCCCCTATGCCTCAGCCATAGGATCTATTATGTATTCCATGTTGTGTACCAGACCTGATGTAAACCTTGCCGTAAGTTTGGTAGGAAGGTACCAAAGTAATCCCGGCAAGGAACACTGGACAGCGGTCAAGAATATCCTAAAGTACCTGAAAAGGACGAAGGACATGTTTCTCATTTATGGAGGTGACGAAGAGCTCGTCGTAAAGGGTTACGTCGATGCTAGCTTCGACACAGATCTGGATGACTCTAAGTCACAAACCGGATACGTGTATATGTTGAATGGTGGAGCAGTAAGCTGGTGCAGCTGCAAGCAGAGCGTCGTGGCGGGATCTACATGTGAAGCGGAGTACATGGCAGCCTCGGAGGCAGCGCATGAAGCAATTTGGGTGAAGGAGTTCATCACCGACCTAGGAGTCATACCCAATGCGTCGGGGCCAATCAAACTCTTCTGTGACAACACTGGAGCTATTGCCCTTGCCAAGAAGTCCAGGTTTCACAAGAAGACCAGGCACATCAAGCGTCGTTTCAACTCCATCCGTGAAAATGTTCAAGATGGAGACATAGATATTTGCAAAGTACATACGGATCTGAATGTCGCAGATCCGTTGACTAAACCTCTCTCGTGAGCAAAGCATGATCAACACCAGAACTCTATGGGTGTTCGATTCATCACAATGTAACTAGATTATTGACTCTAGTGCAAGTGGGAGACTGTTGGAAATATGCCCTAGAGGCAATAATAAAAGGATTATTATATTTCCTTGTTCATGATAATTGTCTTTTATTCATGATATAACTGTATTATCCGGAAATCGTAATACACGTGTGAATACATAGACCATAACATGTCCCTAGTGAGCCTCTAGTTGACTAGCTCGTTGGTCGACAGATAGTCATGGTTTCCTGACTATGGACATTAGATGTCATTGACAACGGGATCACATCATTAGGAGAATGATGTGATGGACGAGACCCAATCCTAAGCATAGCACAAGATCGTGTAGTTTGTTTTGCTAGAGCTTTTCCAATGTCAAGTATCTCTTCCTTAGACCATGAGATCGTGTAACTCCCGGATATAGTAAGAGTGCCTTGGGTGTACCAAACGTCACAACGTAACTGGGTGACTATAAAGGTGCACTACAGGTATCTCCGAAAGTGTCTGTTGGGTTGACACGGATCGAGACTGGGATTTGTCACTCCGTATGACGCAGAGGTATCTCTGGGCCCACTCGGTAATGCATCATCACAATGAGCTCAAAGTGACCAAGTGTTTGGTCACGGGATCATGCATTACGGTACGAGTAAAGTGACTTGCCGGTAACGAGACTGAATGAGGTATTGGGATACCGACAATCGAGTCTCGGGCATGTAACGTACCGAATGACAAAGGGAATTGTATACGGGGTTGTTCTAATCCTCGACATCGTGGTTCATCCGATGAGATCATCGAGGAGCATGTGGGAGCCAACATGGGTATCCAGATCCCGCTGTTGGTTATTGCCCGAGAGCCGTCTCGGTCATGACTACGTGTCTCCCGAACCCGTAGGGTCTACACACTTAAGGTTCGGTGACGCTAGGGTTGTATGAATATGAGTATGCAGTATACCGAATGTTGTTCGGAGTCCCGGATGAGATCCCGGACGTCACGAGGAGTTTCGGAATGGTCCGGAGGTGAAGAATAATATATAGGAAGTGGTATTTCGGCCATCGGGAAAGTTTCGGGGTCACCCGGTATTGTACCGGGACCACCGGAAGGGTCCCGGGGGTCCACCGGGTGGGGCCACCCATCCCGGAGGGCCCCATGGGCTGAAGTGGGAGGGGAGCCAGCCCATAGTGGGCTGGTGCGCCCCCCTAGGCCCACCCCCTGCGCCTAGGGTTGAAACCCTAGGGTGGGGGGGGCGCACCACATGCCTTGGGGGGCACTCCTCCCCCTTGGCCGCCGGCCCCTTGGGAGATTGAATCTCCCAGGGCCGGCGCCCCCCTGGGGGCCTATATAAAGGGAGGGGGAGAGGGGCAGCCACACCCTGAAGTCCTGGCGCCCCCTCCCCCTGCTACACCTCTTCCTCCTCCATCACGTGCTTGGCGAAGCCCTGCCGGAGTGTTGCTGTTCCACCACCACCACGCCGTTGTGCTGCTGCTGGAGCCATCATCATCAACCTCTCCTCCCCCCTTGCTGGATCAAGAAGGAGGAGACGTCATCCGCTCCGTACGTGTGTTGAACACGGAGGTGCCGTCCGTTCGGCGCTAGGATCTCCGGTGATAGGATCACGACGAGAACGACTACTTCAACCCTATTTTTTTGAATGCTTCCGCTCGCGATCTACAAAGTGGTATGTAGATGCATCTCCCTTGACTCGTTGCTTAGATGAACTCATAGATGGATCTTGGTGAAACCGTAGGAAAATTTTTAATTTTCTGCAACGTTCTCCAACAGTTGAAGAGGTTCGCGCTTGTCGTCGTGGTCGAAGGGGATGGCCCTTGCTCAACCGTCTTGTCGCCATCTTGGTGTTGGAGGTCCATATGATGTGGCACCTTGTAGCTCGTATCCATGACCAAAGGGAGTTTCCCATGCTCAGCCATCTTCCTTGAGGGGCTTCCGAAGATGGAAGTGTCGCCCTCGCTTGTAGGTGGTCGCCTTGGACTTGATGAAGTCAATGTAGGCGTACACGTGGGAAGTAGGCGAAGATGCCGTACGTCCAAAGGCGAAGATGCCTTGATAGCACTTGGCGAAGATCCCGAAGTTGTTGTTGTAGCCGTAGCGCCTTCTTGGTGGTGGTCGTCTCGCGGTCTTCTCTTTTTCTCATGAAGCTTGGACTTGGCGTGAAGTAGGGCTTGTTGGGACTTGTGCATTTGCGCTTGTGGAGCATCTTCGTGATGATGATGTCGTTGTCGTGCTTGAGCTCGTAGAAGATGTCGTTTGTCGTCGTCGTGCACATGATGCTTGGAGGTGACTTGCCCTTCATGACGATGTTGATCACAAACGTGATGGTGGTCGCCATGTAGATGTGGACGAGGATGATTTGCACTTGCATCTTTTTCGCGCTCCGAAGACTTGTGGCTTGAATGTCGCCGCCTTGAAGGTGACGAAGGGGAAGAAGACTTGATCAAGGCTCTAATCTCCTCCATCCTTGCATCTTGCTCCTCTTTATGTGCGGCAAGCTTCTTGTCGATGTGCTCTCGCAATCTTGATTGTGCGCCTTGCACTTGTCGTTGTAGATCGAAGATAGACGCTTTGGTGATGTAGTTGTTCACGCCATCGCTGTTGTCGAGGACCGGAGAGGAAATGCCTTGCCTATCCGTCACAAGACTCGAGCAAATATGAGTGGGAGAAAGAGAAGAACTTATACCAATGTACCTTGACCGATGTTGACAATGAATCAAGTTCACTCAAATGCGGACAATGAAATAGCACTATTGGTACCAATCCTTGTCGGTTCTCACACCTACACAAGTAAAGCTTATGGTGGAGCTTGGTGAGGATAGTGGCACAAAAATTTAATGCAAAATGTTAGCAAGAGTCAATAATGTTGAAAGAGATTCACAAATTCGCAAGCGAAACAAATGGACCAATAGCAAAGAATGGCACACGGAAACACACACACAGATAGATAAATGGGGTCGTGCAACCAAGGAATGAGCACAAAATGTGGAATCCACAGAAAACGCTCGTGTTGCACAACTCAAGAGAGACGCTAGCACGATTGCTCAATAGGCGGATATGACACTTGTGCACAACCTATAAGATGCAAAATGGATAAACTTTCTATCCCAAGTATGTTATGTGTGTATGGTTCCCGGTGTTTCTCTCAAGATGATCCAAGATGATCGGATATGACAATCTTATATGCAATGTGGTATGATGCTATGACACTTGCTTACAAGCTTCTTTGCTCTCTTTCTTTTGCCTACAAGCTTTTTTTCTATGGCCACTTTTGCACAATGCACAAACCAAGATAGCAATTGTGTATATGCGGGAACAAACTCGTGACACAAGATATGATACCAATATATGCACCACGATGATATGGTATGTATGCTATGGGAAGTATGATCACTAATGTGCACAAGTCACGTTGCCGGCAATACTCAAATGGCTAGTCTCGATAGGCAAGTAACGCAAAATGGGCTAGGGGTTAACAATGCAATGGCAAGGGGAATATACAATGGAGGGATACCACGATACGAAGATGATATGGAGGTTACCGTCCTTTGCGATGATGAGTGTCGGTGTTCTTGATGTAGAAACCAAGATGATGGAGTCTAGTCCCTAAGTAGCTGAAACACCTTAGGAAACGGAAAAACCGCGAACTCAAAATCTCAAACGTCAAATGTCAAATGGTGGTAGCGGTAATGCGGTGGTGGTTGCGAAAGTATTTGTGGAAACCCGAGTAGCCGAAGTTGACCGGGTTATGGTGGTGGAAGCGTATGATGCGATATACACGGAGTCAAATTTGAAAGCACGTCCCTAAGTAGCCGAAACACCTTAGGAGACACAACTCTCAACACAACGAAATTGGGTTAAGTTGGGGTGGCGGAAGTGTATGGTGGGCAAGCCTATGCGGAAGTTGTGGTGGTGGTTGATGAAGAAGAAACCGTCCCTAAGTAGCCTAAACACCTTAGGAGACTCAAGTCACTACTCAAACAACCTCAAATGCTATGAGGAACAAAATGGGTTAGGTTGTGGAAGTCGGTGGTGGCAATGCGGATATTATGGTGGAAGGCCTAGGCAAACATGCCAAAGTTCCAAAAAAATTATGGCGTCAAATTGTGGTGAAACCAACATGAGGACCTCGGGCACGTCGATAGCTTCAAAACGAGCCAAAGTACACTCAAATCGGAGTTTGGAGCGAAAAGTTATGATGAAAAAGGTGAAAGAGGCTGAAGCTGAAATTTCGGGGAAACTTTCTGGTTAGGCCGGAAGTTCCGGGGTTAGGGCCGGAAGTTCCGGGCTCCGGAAGTTCCGGGGTGGCCAGAAGTTCTGGGGGTCGCGGAAAAAGTCTGGGGACTTTGGGTAAACTTTCTGTTTAGCCCGGAAGTTCCGGGATAGGACGGAAGTTCCGGGGGCCGGAAGTTCCGGTGGAGGCCGGAAGTTCCGGGGGTCGTGGAATTTCTTCCGGGACGAACCCTAAATTCCAGATCTGAGAACGGGGGCGGAAATTGATGATTTCGGGGGCAAAATTACGGAGATTTCGTGGATGGAAAGAGGGGAAACTTGGGGAGATGCTAGATCCACTCATAACATAACGAATCCATGGATCAAAATCAACAAAACATCATCAAAACCAACAAATCACAAAAAAATTTGGGGGCTATTTTTGGTGGGGATTTTCGGATTTAGGACGAAATCAACAAAATCAAGATAGAAAACAAAGGGTAGGGGCTCCAAAAACGTGATCAACGTGGCTCATGATACCAAGATGATGTAGGGCAAAACCCTAGGTGGACGATCTTTCACGTTTGGACTGGATCCTACCGGGAAACACGAAGAACGTGCGGAAGAACACGAGGAAATCACGGGGAGGAACGAGAGAAACACTCAACCGACAAGAGATCAATCACACAAGGTCTAGATCATCGAAGCACGAGTAGCACGAGATACAAAGTCAACAACGGACGATACACGAGTAACCGTTCTTCTCCGTGAGGAGGTCTTGAATCCATGAGGGGATCTTCCCGTAAAGGGGTCTTGAATCCGCTCGGGGGATCTTTTCCGAAGAGGTCGTGAGCTCCCAGGAGAAGTAACTAAGTGGATGAGCAAGGCTCTACACAAAATATGAGCTAAACCAATGCTAACTCTAACTAGGAGGAGGTGAGGGAGTATATATAGTGCTAGCCCACGAAGGGGTAAGTGAGGGCGAAGGGGTACATGGGCTCGGCCCAATACACTGTGCGCAGACAGGCCGGAAGTTCCGGGCGGGGCCGGAAGTTCCGGGCTCCGGAAGTTCCGGGCAGGTTCCGGACGGGTTTCGGGCTAACCAGAGAGTTAGCACGCTCGGGGCTGGTCTGGACTCCGGGGGCCGGAGGTTCCGGGCAGGCCGGAAGGTCCGGGGGCCGGAAGTTCCGGGCAGGCCGGAAGGTCCGAGGGCCGGAAGTTCCGGGCAGGCCGGAAGGTCCGGGCTTTCGAGAAGCTTGTCCCTGCTTCTTCTCCCTTCTCCTCTTCCATGCTTGGCCTTGGTCCTTGGATCCTCCATGGTCGTCTCGGTTGTACCTGAGTGTGTGCAAGGTCCATGCATGAGGTAGTAGCCATGTCTCACATGTGGAAAGTGAAGGTTCGAAGAGGAGTGAGTTCACCTTGTGCCCAATGGCGTATGGTCGACGTCTCATCATATGTCCTCTTGGGGCTTGGAGAGTGGTCGGAGTGTACATGGGGATAAACGTGGGATGCTCCGCATCACAAATGTTCAGTTAACTTCAGACACAAGTTCAGACTTCCTCTTTTGAAATTTTAAACTCAAATACAATTGTTGACTGGAGCTTACATAGGTGGTTGACAACACACACAATGCATCCTACATAGTACATAAAATCTTCAAAGCCATGATAACAACACACACAATACATGAAAAGATGGAAAATTTGTACATCAACTTGCTTCTCTGAAATTCCTTGGCAAGAACATCCATTTGTTGAGCATGCTGTGCTTTCAAATCCAGCACATAAACATCAGCATCACCAATGCTGCACTTGGCATCCATGAGAGCATGCTCCAGCTGTGATTTCTCGGTCTTGAGCTCCCTAACCTCTGTCTTCAGCCGATTCACAACATCTCGTAGATCACCTAGTAGCGTACTGACAAACTGATCCAGGGGATCATCATGCCACTTGAAGTACCGACAATCATATCCCTATTCAACAATTTGTGCAATTTTGTCAACAGAATCGCGCAAAGACAATAACTTTGCTGCTCAAGAGAACAACGACGGGCACAAATCGATTTACCAGAGACTGGCTGCAGTTGTAGTATCGACGACCGCGGTTGGCAATGCTCCACGAAATCCACCTCGGAGCCTTGACGTTACAGTGGCACAACTTCTCAGGCGAGTACACCATCGGTGGCTCCTGATATGGCACCGACGACTGCCCTGAGAAGGCCATGGACTGCGGCGGCTGGTGACTGCTTGACGAGCTAGCAGACACCATGGACCGCGGCGAGGGGGCGGCGAGGGGCCGACGAGGGGGAGACGAGGGGGACGACGACAGAGTGCTTCACGGTGAGGAGGCGGCGACAGAGCGATACGCGACGAGGGGGCGGCAACAGACGTAGGGATTGCAACTAATAATTGGGGAAAATTGCATATGTCCAGTTAGCACTGTCTAGTCAGCAAGGAGAAAAGTCAAAACCACTGAAATCTGGTCCAAAACCACCATGGGGGAGAATTGATCCGGTGTTACAGAGTTTAGGGGCTGATTGATCCGGTTTTAGACTTTGGGGGGAAATTGATCCATCAGACATGATAAGGCGCGCTTGCTATAAGACAGAAAAGGAGAGAAAAAGGGGGACCGGGGCCTTGGCCACTGTGATGCTAGTGCCGTTGTGATATAATATAAGGGCACCACGATATAAGAACCGTAACTGACGGCGACTTCAAGAAAAAGAAATAGTTTTTACTTATGGATGTCATATTGGGTAATTTATTATAATTTTGAGGGTAATTTTCGTGATGTACGGACAGAAGTATTAGTCCCTTTATTATTAGATTAGATAGAGATATACATAGAGGTATAGATTATTATTATATCATGAATATTATTAATACAATATATTTTTAGCTATAGCTGTGTGCACTTATTTGAGAATCGAGGAAGTGCGGTTGAATAGCGGGTGTCCAACCATGTGTCCACAATCCCACGTTTTGTCGTAACCACATTTTGCCGTCCAGCTTTTTTGGGCCGGATTATCTAAAAAAAACTTTCTTGGGCCGGATCTAGTTGGAGAAGCCCGGCCGTATATCTGAGTAGAGCTCTTTCTCAAAAGTTACTCAAAAAAAAAGTTACTCAAAAAAAGCTCTTTGTCAAAAGAAAAAAAAATCCGAGTAGAGCCGACAGCAGAGCCGTATAGGGGAGCAGTGGCCTGTACATGCGGAGCTACCGAGAGCCAGAAGCCGAAAGCAAGTGAGTTGGGCGCAGGGGGACGGACGCGACGATGGTGGTGGTGGCGACCGCGAGCCCCGGCGGGCCCGAGGCGCTGCAGGTGTGCGAGGTCGAGGACCTCCCGGCGCCGGGGGAGGGCGAGGTGCTTGTCGGGGTGGCCGCCGCCGGCGTCAATCGCGGCGACACGGTCCAGTGGCAGGGCCGGTACCCGCCGCCTCGCCCGACCCGGGGCTCGAGTGCTCCGGCACCATCGTCGCTCTCGGGGCCGCGCTGGGCCGTCGGTACCAGGTGCCCAGCGTGCCCCCATGGTGAATTTGGTTATGGCTGCTGCCAGTGGCGGATCCAGGAATTGAACTTAGCCGGGGCGAAACATTGAAGGAATAAAAATTTTGTTTGATGAATGCAAGTCCGCTGAACCAAATCTCATAAAATTCAAATATGAAGCTAGATGCATTCAAAAATTTACATGACCAATGATCCAGGACAGTTGAAGATTCTCAAGAACTAGGTTGTAACCACCTAAAATCACAAAATATAACATAAACGTCACACATGACTACTAACTTGGAGTCCCGCTGCTTGAATAATGCATTCCATGGCCCAAAATGTCCAACTCCATGACTAAGAGATGCCTACAACAGGTGAACAAGCTGATATCAATACATGTATTGGAACAAGTAAGCAAATAGTTTGAAACAGATAACAAAAGTATTTACCCTAACTCGTAAGTTTACGGGGAGGGTTTGGTAGATGGCCTCTACGGTCTCTCAAGCTGTGAAAATGTTCTATGATCTTCTTGTCATCAATTCCAGCAAATATATCTCGCTCTACATAGCATATCATCAGATCATTCAACCAATCATCAGATATCTTATTTCTCAAATCTGTCTTAATGATATTCATGGCTGAGAAAACTCTTTCAACAGATGCCGTCGCTACTGGCAAAGTCAAAGCAAGTGTGATGAGTCGGTAAACCAAAGGAAAGTGTAAATGTTCCTTAGTTTCAACCAACTTGAGAGCAAGATTAGCAAGACTGCCACAACTGCAAAAAACATCAGACCTTTTCATCATATCAATGTATATCTTGAGTTGACCATCCAAATGATATTGTTCTTCTGGATCAAACTCGACTAAGTAGATAGATGCAAGCTCAAGTAGGTTCTCATAATTAAATCTGCTAAATGAGTCTCTAGGATCTAGACTAGCAATGCATATCAATAACCTTGTTGAAGTTTCGCTGAACCGGTTATTCATCTCAGCTATGTTTCTATCAAGAACCTCATTGAATATTTCAACTTTGTAGTGATGGAAGCAACTAACCATTTTGCGGGAACTCCTTGGGTAACCCCTTGCTGGTATATTCTCATCCATACTAGGCACTGGTATCTCTCTTTTAATACAAAACGAAGTGGCAGCCGCCAAAAGTGCCTCCCATCCGTCATCCCTGAGCTGTTGCAATAAACTTTTAACAGACACAATCATGTTCATTGCACTTACTATGTTTTGATCCTTTTGTTGCAATGCTTGTGACAAGTCATTAGTCAAACCAAGCACTTTAAGCATCAAATGTAAGATCAGAACAAATTCAAAGACCTCCATAGATTTCATCAAACCTGATGCTTTGCCTCTATCATCCGCATCCTCCCCATCATGAGAAATAGCATGTAGCACTTGAATCACCGAATCCCACATTTGATAAAGCCGAATCAATGTCCTATGGTGAGATCCCCATTGCGTATCACCGGGTCTTGCTAAAGTTGTCTCTTGATGTTTGCCTCTTCCTTTAACAATCTCCCCATTTTCTAATTGCCACACAATCTTTTCATGATGCTTTTGTAATAATGCATCCATTCTTTTACAAGAAGCACTAACCTACAAATCAAAGCATTGCAAAGTACAAGTCAGCAAGAAATCAAAATCATTGTAAAGTACAAGTAATCACTTGAATATTCAATGAGTTATAAAATATACTAACCATGGTTACAATCATATTTGCATATCCAAAGAAATCACTAACAACAAGGATACCCTTCACAACAGCCACAATCACTAATTGAAGCTGATGGGCAAAACACTGAACATAAAACGCATGTGGATTTTCATCTAGCACCAGTTTTTTTAAGCCATTTAGCTGCCCACGCATATTTGAGGCGCCATCATAACCTTGCCCTCTCAATCTAGATATGGATAATCCATGGGTAGCAAACACTTCATCCAAGGATCTTTTGAGAGAAGCGGATGTGGTGTTCACTACATGCTTGACAGCAAGTAACCTTTCCAAAATATCTCCCTTTATGTTCAAAAACCTGATAATGACAGCCATTTGTTCTCTAACGGATGCATCACGAGACTCATCAACAAGTAGAGTGAAATGGCTATGCCCAAGCTCGTTCATGATTACTTCGGTGGTCTTTTCTGCGCAAGCTTGTACCATTTGCTTCTGTATTTCATCACAAGTCATTTGATGATTCCCAGGAGCATTGTCATTGAGTACATCAGCTGCAGCTTTGCATCTTATAGCATACCAATCCAACAACTCACGAAAATTACCCTTGTTTCTTGAAGTCTTTGACTCATCGTGGCCACGAAAGGCGAGTCCTTACCTAAGAAGATACCTCAAAACACCCATAATAGCCATTAAACGATCTTGGTATTCAAGATGTGACCTCTCAGTTTGAGTAGTCATTGCATATGCCACACTTTGTTTCTGGTTCTTGAAATTTGTACAATGTCTTCTAGCATTGTTGTGAGCACTCTTTGTCGAACCTTCATGAAGCCTGAAATATTCCATCGCTTTCTTCCAATTTTTATACCCATCCTAATTGAAGACATTGCCCCCAAACTTGACATTGCTTACTGGCTGCTTGAAGAGATAGCAGTAAAAACAGTATGCCTTGTTTTCTTTTACACTATACTCTAGCCAATCAAACTCGTCAAACTACTCCTCTCTGAATACCCTTTTATCTGTAGTGTTGCGAGGAAAATCATGCCCATACGGCTGACATGGACCTTTCTTCAAATACTCCCTCCTCACTGCATCTCTGATTTCTGGAGTAGGATAATCTCCAATTTGTTTCCAGAGTCCAGGATCAGGTTCAATGTGAGTTGGACTAAATCCTAGAATAGAAGTTTGCAAAGTGTTATCATGAGAGCCCTCATTATACACTTCATGTTCAGGAACTAGATCTTCTACAATGTTTGCATCTGAGGCTTCAGTGGATAAAATGTTTGCATCAGGTTCAGGAACATGAACATGAACAGGAGCTTGAGATTCATTAGACGGTGGAGTTGCAAAATAAGTAGCAATTGGCTTCATCTTTTTAAAGATTCCCTATACATTACAAAATCACCATGTCAAGTACTGAACCTGTTCAATAATTGGCTAGAAATTGAAGGAACGGGAGCTTGAGATTCAGTATCAAAGAATGGATTGGACTATTTACCTGCTGGTTGCGCTTGCTGATTTTGCAAACAGCAGTTGCGCGTTTGCATGAGCTCGATCCACTGCCGCCGCTGCCTCCTCCCTCATAGGCCACGCCCGGCACCGCTGCTTCTTTTCGTTCGCACATGCGTGGACCGGCGAACGGCGGATGTGGATCAGGTGCCCGCGGCCGATGGCCCGGCGAGGCAGAGCTCTTCGGCGACAAGCCAACGGTCCAGCGAGGCGGAGCTCTATGGCGGCGAGGCAGAGACGGCTAGGTTACTCTCGCTACTGCTTCACTCGATTGGGGATATTCTGGAACGGAGATGGGGTCGAAGGATTGGGTGTGGCCGTGCTAACTTATTTTAGGCCGTGGACTGCAACTGGGCCTTTGTGCCTCCCGTGCAAATCTCCACATGTATTGGCCCATGTACTAAAACGAACCGTATTTTTTTGTATACGTAATTTTGGCTACTCGGGGCGGCCGACCATGCTGGCCCCTACCGTGGCGCCGCCACTGGCTGCTGCTGCTCTGAACCTCATATTTTTTGCATATGCTGTTGCGTTGCAGGTGTGCGCGCTGCTTACCGGCGGCGGGTATGCAGAGAAGGTGGTGGTTCCGGCAGGGCAGCTGCTCCCGGTGACGGAGGGGGCGTCGCTGACTGACAGCCCCAGGTGGCCTCCACCGCCTGGTCCACCATTTTCATGCCAGTCACCTCTCCCTCAGTGAATCCTTCCTTGTAAGAAAATCTCTCTTGCTAATTTGTTCTGCATGTGATGATTGCAAACGGCTAGCAATTCACCACACTTGCTTCTTCCTTGGACTGGGACTGACTGGCTGTAAATCTCTTACACTGAGCACCTGATGAGTTGGAATGTCAAATCTCTTTTGTTAGAGCAACATGCCTCGACTAACTGAGAAATAGCCAAGTAAATTGTGCTTACTCAAATGGAGTGCGAACTAGGTTACCACAGCTACTCATATGCAAAATGAGGTGAAACGTCCTGGACTCCTGGCTGTATTTATTCCTGATGATTGGGTATCTCCAATGTATGCAGATCCATGGTGGATCAAGTGGAATCGGTACATTCACTATACAGAATTCAAAGCACCTTGGAAATGTACACACGAGACATTATTCTTTGTAAGTAACAGCAGCAGCAAAAATTTGCTTGTTGTAAATTTGAAGCTTGCAAGTGTACACATTCAAATACACCGATTGATGTGTTAACGTTGCAGAGACAACATCTCTACTGCTCTAGGAGGCACTTTTGACTGTCTGCATCACCTTTAGGAATTGCAGCTGGGCTGCAGAAGAGCTAAATAACAAACCAAGAACTCCATATATCTATTGTGAAGATAAGTATTATAAGCAGAGACAATTTTTGACATTTTACATTCATACATCAACACAAATTGATGTATGCTATCGCTGTTATGTAGCCATGGCCATCATACAAAACTACGATGCATAAAAAATTGAGGTTCGTCATTTATATTCCAAGATATGAGAATAAAAAGACCAATTTACACAAAAGTTCACTGGGATGAATTTATAAAATTAGCTGGGAATTACTGCAGTTTGTCTACAATTTATAAAACTATACTGCTAAGTTTCATTTTGTTCCAAACAGTGTGCCAATTCACATGGACCAAGCTTATATGTGGTACTTCTAACCCACAAACTAAACAGATTTCTTAGTTCAGATCATACTTCTATGTAGGAAAAGGCTAGTGCGGCTCTTAAGAACCCTAACCAATGCCGCTTTGGTTTTACAACTTTCATTGCTTCTAACATCCAAATCAAACTGTTGTTACACACATGTTTTCTGTACAAATGCACTAAAAAAATCCTACATTTACTTTCTCGTAGAATTGCATTTTTCTGGTTGTAAAAATAGGATGAGCAGCAACTTTCTTGTCAACATGATGGCCTCCTGAAAATAATTGAGACCCGTCCATCACTTATTTATGAACTACTTTTCAGTGTCTTCTATCGATGATAAGTGAGCTACTTTTTCCTTAGAGATCACCTTCCCGTTGGCACTAACTTGTATAGCACACAGTTTCCCTTCCCAATGCACTCGTAATGCATAGATAGTCCCTCCTAATCATTTTGTGTTCATTTTTATGTCAAGATTCAAATCGAATTTCCGACATCAGAGACACGTATTCTGTTAATCAGGTGCTGAAGGTAAGACCAGGACACAAAAAACATATGGGACTTAATAATTAGCAGTTTCATTTTGATATACTGTGTGAATACACTTATTTTCCATTAATCTAGCTTCATGTAAGCATGCAAAGTTGATTTTTATCATCCAATTTGAACAACTGCAGAAAAAATCAATCCTCTCCACTTGAAGGTAGGTGATGCACACAGATTTCTTCTTACCTTGCAAGCAACGTTGGATGAAGAGAGTAGGCATGATCATGGACAAACGCAGTGAGTGCTCAACCCATCTGTACATACGCTGCACTTTATGCCCCCGTGCCGCTGCCATCCTTATCATGCCTCTCCTTGATCTGGCTCCCCAGTGCCGTCTTGCCTCGATCTTGCAGGAGAGGAGGACATTGTTTATTTGCGTAGGGCTGTCGGGGGATAATTCGATCGAGTAGGAGTTGTTACGTGGAAGAGGAGCTAGCAGCTGGGCGATCGTTTGGCTAGGTGACGAGGAAGAAATTGATACGGCCGGCCGTTGTATGGGAGCACGGCCAGAGATGGAGTTCGATACGGTCTGCACCCAAATCAGAAGGTTTGGCCACCCTTAACAATATCCTCATCGGATATAACTTGGGGAAGGCGAAGGCGTGCCCCCTACTATATAAGCTCGGCCACCCACGCCCCAAACAAATCACAACCAACCTTCCTCAAGTCGTTTGTTCCCCCGAGCAATCGAGTTGTGTTCCCGGCGATCGATCGATCCCTCTTGCTGAGCATCATGGTTTCCGCCGACGTGGCCCGCAACATCATCAGCATCATTGGCAATGTCATCTCCTTTGGACTCTTCCTCTCCCCTGTGTAAGCCCTTTCCTCCTCCTCTTGGCTATGTATTCATGGATGGAAGGTGGTTGCTAGGGCATGAATCTGACGCTCATTTTCTGCTTGTGCGTATGCAGGCCGACGTTCTGGCGTATCTGCAAGGCCAAGAACATGGAGGAGTTCAAGCCGGACCCCTACCTGGCGACGCTCATGAACTACCTGCTCTGGTTCTTCTACGGGCTCCCTATCGTCCACCCCAACAGCACCCTCGTCCTCACCATCAACGGCATCGGCCTCGTCATCGAGGGCGCCTACATCATCATCTTCATCATCTACGCGGCCAAGAACACAAGGGTACGTACGTGCAACCCTCCTAGTGCCCCCTCATCCGGCCTACTGTCTCTTTTTGCCATTACTTTCTGTACAGAAGATCCTCCTGCATGCCCCTAACCCATACCATGCGCCTGTGCTTTGTGTGCAGTGGAAGATGGTCGGCGTGCTCGCCATCCAGGCGGCGTTCATGGCTGCCGTGGTGGCCGGTGTGCTCGTCGGTGCCCACACCCATGAGAAGCGCTCCAGGATCGTAGGCATCCTTTGCGTCATCTTCGGCTCCATCATGTATGCCTCCCCGCTCACCATCATGGTACGTACCCCACCCCAACTTATGGATCATCGACCCGTGATCTTTGATAACTGCTTTAACTTGTGAGTTCAGGTGGCTAATTAATCTGCGTTGTGCATGTATGATGTTGTAATGATATGTTGTCTAGAAAAATACCTGCCTATAATTTATTTTTAAAGTTCTAGTAGATGCTTTTAACAGACCTCAATTTGTTAAGTAGTACACCTTGTTTGTTGTTGATTCTGCTTGAAAATCTATGTCCATCTAAAAGATGCACTCACCTTTCATGTTTTAACGTTCGTGCCAAAACCCTGTTAAAAAAAGTCTGAATTGAGTTATTCACCTCTCACGCACCCAAGTTCTTCTACAATATGCTACATCATATATTTTTATTCAAAAAGGCCTACGGTTTATTTCTATCTCAAAGGTAAACTTCCTTTACAGGGCGAATTACTAGCTCAGGCTAATTGTTAATGACGGATGCTTTTACCAACTAACGAGTGTACTAAATGCTAATATAACTCAAAAAAAATTAAGATGAAAGTAGTAATATTGTACTGCTTATTTGCAGGGTAAAGTGATCAGGACCAAGAGTGTGGAGTACATGCCATTCTTCCTGTTACTGGTAAACTTTCTCAACGGTCTCTGCTGGACTGGCTATGCGCTAATCAAGTTTGACATCTACATCACGGTATGTACATACACATTGGATAAAAAAAATTCACAAACCCATCCAGACTTACAATCAAGAATTCCTCAGCGCGGTTCGATCTAATTGTTATGTCCTCTTTAAATTCTATGCAGATCCCCAATGCCCTCGGTACAATCTTCGGCCTCATCCAGCTGATCCTTTACGGGTACTACTACAGATCTACCCCCAAGAAGGGCAAGAATGTCGAGCTGCCCACCGTCCTCACCAGAAACGCCGTTACCAGCGGCAACGTCTCCGTCACCATAGAGAAATAAGCTTTGCTTCGTTTTTAGCCCTAAAGATTTTGAGTAGTTAATACCGGATGATACTTCAACAGGTCTGATGTTAATTAGTTGTACTTTTTGTTAGCTAGTAGAGTCTGAGATTGCCTTTAATTTTGTGAACCATTGTCGTCTGTCTGAGACTACAGTGCAAATTGCAAGTGTATATAAATACCAATGCAGCTGAGTTATCCCAGAGATATATTATGAAAACCACATATGCTTGCCTGTTTTCAATCTGCTCTTACGTGATGATACAATTGATTTGTTAATTACAGTGTGTGGTGGCTTTGTTAAATTATTTTATTCAATATCCATGATGTGTTTGTATTATGTTTCGGGCAAGGTCCTCTTTTGTTTTCTGCACAAAAACACCCAAAGGGCATCTTATTGGTGATGCAACTTGAACCTGGTGTCAGCGTAAACGAGACACAGACTTAACCTCTAATTACCGGTTCAGTTGGATGGCTCCTGCTCTTTTCCCATGAGGCTGCCTTGTTACCACATTGACCACTTTTTTGTGGGAAGTATGATGCTTTGGGTCCATGCTAGAAATATTTTTCTGAATCTTGTAACATGTTAATTGTTTGTCATATATATTTCATTAGTGTGTTTGATTGATTGCATGGTATCTACTATATAGACACACACTTTTTCGTCAAGGAAAATGAGTTGAGTATAGGAAGAGCTATGCTCAAATTAGATAGCCCATCAACTTGTGGCTATAACTAGTAAGAACCCAGACCTTTCCATTAAGGGAAATAAAATAAAATCCAACTTGAAGCAACATCCAAACAAGCAGCCCAGGCTAGCTAAACACATCCACGCTAGACCACAGACCGTGTTTTAATATCCAAAGAGCAAGGTTTTTTATCAATTTATTTTCTTTGTATTCGAATGATCTAGAGTCATCTAGAGATCATTACTATATGAATCTAATTAGATTCTGTTTGATCAATGATCACTTATAATTTGTTAGGTTTTGTTCCCGAATCATCATCATGTCTACTAGAATTAGGAAATAAGATTCTGGTTCTGCAAAATAAAGAGTGCCAGTTGAGGCTCGAACTCAAACGAGTGCCCTCGATAGATATTTAGTGAGACTCCCAACTTGATTATGAAAATCACACCGCAGATGTTAATGTTGATGATGGTGGTGATGATAATACAATAGGAGGTTGAGGCTCATGATGCAGAAATTGATGTCTTGGAGATGATGTAGTACGAAGATATAATTGAAGATTATATTCCACGGAATACTAGACGGATGGTCCTTTTTGGTAGAACATGAGGTTCATTCATTGCTTTGTGATCACATTACTAGTTTAGCATAGTATTTGATATATGCCTAAATAAGGTACAAATAAAACAGACTGGAAATTATATAATAAAGTGACAGTATGGTTTACGCATATTAATTCTGCTGTTATGTGAATTGTTCAATATTTTGGGCCAGATTTTGGTTTCTACCCGAGCCCCAAATTTCCGGAGATGGCCCTGCTAAACAGCCGATGAATCCAGCCGAAGACCGATAGCCTTAAGTGAGTTGGTTTCTAGCCCCGCACAGCTCCAAACACTTCATTTGCCACCTGTTCAAAGAGGCTTACTCCCCATGCAACAGATATTTGTTGACCTCCTTTCTCTACAAAAACAACCAATAGTGTATCCAATATCCAATTAGTTTGATCACAACAGACACATCTTGGGGGAGAGGAGTAGGAAATTTGGGGGAGGGGCGGTTGCTACGGGTGGGATAAGATCGTGGGGAATATTTTTTGTTTTTGTTTTTTACCGACTGAGGGCCATAGGCTAGCAAGGGTAGAAAAATTTGGAAAAAGACTGAGGGAAACGGTATTTTCAACATAAACGCATGAAATATTTTTAGGAAATTAGAGTTTCTTTTAGTGTGAAAATATGGTTCTCGTCCCATACAACTATGATTGATACTTGTGGGCCCGGAAGACCAAGGTCGTTACTTGTGGATCCGGAAGACTAAGATCGTTACTTGTGGGCCTGAACGACGAAGATTGGTATTTGTGGACAAGGATAATACTTGCGAGGCCGGATAACTAAGGTTGGTACTTGTGGGTCCGGACGACTATGATCGATACTTGCAAGGTTGGACGACTAGGAGTTGTTTCTATGGGAGTGCATGGGAACAAGAGCCCCCTAGCAGCCACTTATATACTCGATGAGGTTAGGGTTTATAGAGAGAGAAATCCAATCTAGGGCTGCCCCGCAGCTTGGAGGTTAAGTTGGTCGCATGGTATAACACC
Source organism: Triticum dicoccoides (assembly GCF_002162155.2). NCBI lineage: Eukaryota > Viridiplantae > Streptophyta > Magnoliopsida > Poales > Poaceae > Triticum > Triticum dicoccoides. The sequence continues at coordinate 79,239,848 of NC_041393.1, forward strand.
GTCAGTAGGACCTTGGTTAGGTCTTCAATATTGGCAACTAGGTGGGTGGTTGGCGGGTAAAAAAATCCGACCATCCCACATGACTCCCATATCCGATCATAAACAGAGGGTTGGACATCCAACATTGCAAGCCTGTGAATCCCATATATCATCTCATTCAGAAGGGTTTTGCTGCATTCCTCATAAGGCTGACCTGACATGACACCAGTGCTAGGGGAAGTTTTACTGAGAACCGATCTGACATAGATCTAGGGTCTTCCTGCGAGGTCATCAGGTCGGTTGTCGGGCACCAGAGCTGCATCATCAGATTCGGGATTGTGACTAGGTCTGATGTAAGGTTTTCTTACTCTCCCTGATCCTTATCTTAAATTAGCTTTGGGATGGGCATGTCTTGTTGTCCCTCGATCTGGTCCGATACCCAACTCAACAAGGCCAGCTCCCCACGATAATTCGTGGTATACTCCAAGTTGTCAAATCTCATAACCTAGCTGGGAGCAAGGTTCTCAGCCTGGCCTAGATGGCCGGTTGAGTAAGTGAAGAGCATGATGCCCCCGAAAACAAAGATCTAGCCTGGCATAAAGGTCATGCCAGAACCCATCTGCTCACCCATGTTGATCGCCATTGATTCGCGGTGGCTACGTAGCGAGACCTGCATGGGCCACCAATGGCAGGGTCGATTCCTGTGAATCTCGGGTAGGGGTCCCAAGCTAGTAGCCTAGATGTGATGATAAAATTGGATGCATGTTTTACCCAAGTTCGGGCTCTCTCATAGAGATAATACACTATCTCTAGCTTTTTGATACTATTGATTTGTGACGGAGTACAGAGTACATGTTTATCTACCTCGAGATTGATGATGTCATCTGCAAGCCCTACCACCCTGGTTTATATAGTTACCATGGGTTCTAGGGTTATAGATAAGTCGACTATGTATATGGTAGATCGTGGTATAGACGACATCTAAGTCTTTCGAGTATACATCAAGTCTTCAAAACATTTCGTGTATGCACCATGGGCCTTCTGGAGATGACCCGTTAGTGAACCGACAAGGAGGTCCTTGACTCGGCCCACCTGGTCGAGAGACTGACATGGCGAGTACCCACTAGTCCAAGACACCATAACCTGAACCTAGCAGAGTTTCTCGAAACTCGGGCCAACCAGACCAGGATGATGAGACGCCTCTTCTGTTTACTGTTCGCGGAGATGACCTAGAACTTCTAGATGACGCGTAACAAGATGGTTATTGAGTGTATCTTCTTAGAGGGGGCAATTGAATCTATATTCAAACTAGATGACCCGTTGCGCCTATGGCGCAAGAGCGAGAGTGAGCCGAGTATTCAAATCATGTAATTGAGAGTGATTGAGAACCAATTTAATAGATACTTAGGTACACATTGTGTTATATATCCTATTACATTGTAAGCATGATAGCTCAAAAGAACTTACATTGGCTTTATTACAAAGAAACTATATTAGCAGATATGCATCATAGATATATCAGTTGTCCCGAAATCTTTGTCTGAGTCTCATATCTGCCACCAGTAGAAAATGCCAACACGTGAAGATGATGGTCACTGG
>NC_041393.1:79241524-79245235 GCF_002162155.2 Triticum dicoccoides
GGATGTTTGAGGGGGACAAAAGTCTATATTTTTCCTAATCTTCCACTAATTTTTTTCTTTCACATAATGCCATGGCCCCTGCAGCATACAACGTAGCTCCGCCGCTAGCGATGGTATTACTCCCTCTGTTTCTAAATATAAGTCATTTTAGAGATTTCAATACAAACTATATACGGATGTATATGAACATATTTTAGAGTATATATTCACTCATTTTGCTCCATACATGGTCGTTGTTGAAATCTCTAAAAAGACTTATATTCCTAAAGACCTTTTTTTCTTCGGAGCAGAATACAATGAAGTGGGGTATCCCATTGCCTTCAGAGGCTTTCTTATCTCAGTTGGAGTGTGATTCCTTGCTCCTATTCATGGATCTTTACGTATAACTTTGGTCCTTCCTTTAACTGTCCATGAAAAAATATAGGTTAAAGTGTTGCACCTTGTCGGTGTGGTAATTCTTGTTTGTTGTACTAAATAATGCCCTCCTTGTGTTCTTCCAGTCTATCTATATAACAATGCCCTCCTTGTGTTGGTTTCTGCAGGAAGTTTATATAAAGGATTGTCGATAGTTAGTCTGATAATCAAATAAGATCATGCAAATGTATATTTTGGAGGGTTGTTCTTAACGGTCATGACCAAGATAAAATACAACAATGGGAAAATATTGTGTGATGCTATCTGGGAGAAAATATTCTGACTATGAGCCAGTCGTCTTGGAGCCATATCAATTTTCAGATAATTAAAATATGGATGTCGGATTCATAATCAGGAAAATGATCCGATGGCTGAAATGCCCTGAGCGCTGACAGAGCTCCGTTTCCCTCTCGGTTCTTATTTCTGGATAGGAGCCATAGCAATTTTGAGATAAGTAAAATATGGATGTCAGATTCATAACAGGTTAATAGTACACAAAGCAACTAAGACTAGGACTCCGTCATATAGGAGCCATAGCAGTTTTCACTATACTAATGCTGACACGTATAATTTACATACTACAATTTACAATTTGACAACTGAAAAATGGCTACTCCAATGGTTGTGCATATATTCTTTAATAAGTGAACTTGCCAAAGTTCAGTGTCAATCTTTCTTGTGCACTCATATGCTCACCCATATTCCAAAATAATAAGAAGCTTGAATCATACCAAGAACTTGGGTTGTGAAATTCACTGGCCACATCTCTTGTCCAAATCTACAAAAGAACATAGTGAAATGAGGAAAATTCAGTAGTAGTATTTCATATTATCTACGAAAAACTTGCTTTAGTTACCTTGGGTACAAGCAAGGGAGGTCACATGCCACAGCATGAGCTGATGCTTTCATTTCACCGAACAATCCAGAAGTAATAATACAAAAGTTCATATAGGCATGACTAAACTACATATCAACTATATTTTGTTCAACTATGAATTCTATAGCCCAGTCGTTGCTCCTACTATTTTTTCACTCTAAACTCGCTTCACCTTTGGCAATTTTGGAAGAATGTGTAGATTTTTAACTCTAATATCCAAAATCCCGTATAATATAATGTTCATAACAACACTACGCTAATTAGTCCCTCAATCATATCTAGTGCCACATGATTTCCAACTCTAAAACAATGGCCTCGTTAGCAATCCTTCCTAATGAACCCAGAATAATTTTAAATTATGTAACTCGAAGCAGTGTGAAGTCATATGGAACATCAAGCTGTACACTGAACTTAAGGAAATATGCCCTAGAGGAAATAATAAGGTTATTATTTATTTCCTTATTTCATGATAAATGTTTATTATTCATGCTAGAATTGTATTAACCGGAAACTTAGTACATGTGTGAATACATAGACAAAACATAGTGTCCCTAGTATGCCTCTACTTGACTTGCTCGTTAATCAAAGATGGTTATGTTTCCTAACCATAGACATGTGTCATCATTTGATAAACGGGATCACATCATTAGGAGAATGATATGATGGACGTGACCCATTCGTTAGCTAAGCATTATGATCATTACAGTTTCATTGCTACTGCTTTCTTCATGACTTATACATGTTCCTCAGAGTATGAGATTATGCAACTCCCGAATACCGGAGGAACACCTTGTGTGCTATCAAATGTCACAACGTAAATGGGTGATTATAAAGACGCTCAACAGGTGTCTCCCAAGGTGTTTGTTGGGTTGGCATAGATCGAGATTACCATTTGTCACTCCGTGTTTCGGAGAGGTATCTCTGGGCCCTCTCGGTAATACTCATCACTATAAGCCTTGCAAGCAATGTGACTAATGAGTTAGTTGCGGGATGAAGTATTACGGAACGAGTAAAGATACTTGCCGGTAACTAGATTGAACTAGGTATGATGATACCGACGATCGAATCTCGGGCAAGTAACATACCGATGACAAAGGGAACAACGCATGTTGTTATGCGGTTTGACCGATAAAGATCTTCGTAGAATATGTAGGAGCCAATATGAGCATCCAGGTTCCGCTATTGGTTATTGACCGAAGATGTGTCTCGATCATGTCTACATAGTTCTCGAACCCGTAGAGTTCACACGCTTAACGTTCAATGACGATATGTATTATGAGTTATGTGTTTTTGATGATAGAAGTTTGTTTGGAGTCCCGGATGAGATCATGGATGTGACGAGGAGTCTCAAAATGGCCGAGACATAAAGATTGATATATTGTACCATGTTATTCGTGAAGGAAATATGCCCTAGAGGCAATAATAAAGTTGTTATTTATTTCCTTATATCATGATAAATGTTTATTATTCATGCTAGAATTGTATTAACCGGAAACATAATACTTGTGTGAATACATAGACAAACAGAGTGTCACTAGTATGCCTCTACTTGACTAGCTCGTTGATCAAAGATGGTTATGTTTCCTGACCATAGACATGTGTTGTCATTTGATTAACAGGATCATATCATTAGGAGAATGATGTGATTGACTTGACCCATTCTGTTAGCTTAGCACTTGATCATTTAGTATTCTGCTATTGCTTTCTTCATGACTTATACATGTTCCTATGACTATGAGATTATGCAACTCCCGTTTACCGGAGGAACACTTTGTGTGCTACCAAACGTCACAACGTAACTGGGTAATTATAAAGGTGCTCTACAGGTGTCTCCGAAGGTACTTGTTGGGTTGGCGTATTTCGAGATTAGGATTTGTCACTCCGATTGTCGGAGAGGTATCTCTGGGCCCACTCGGTAATGCACATCACTTAAGCCTTGCAAGCATTGCAACTAATGACTTAGTTGCGGGATGATGTATTACGGAACGAGTAAAGAGACATGCCGGTAATGATATTTAACTTGGTATGGAGATACCGACGATCGAATCTCGGGCAAGTAACATACCGATGACAAAGGGAACAACGTATGTTATTATGCGGTTTGACCGATAAAGATCTTCGTAAAATATGTAGGAACCAATATGAGCATCCAGGTTCCGCTATTGGTTATTGATCGGAGACATGTCTCGGTCATGTCTACATAGTTCTCGAACCCGTAGGGTCCGCACGCTTAAAGTTTGGTGACGATCGTAATTAGGGTTTTTGTGTTTTGATGTACCGAAGGTTGTTAGGAGTCCCGATGTGATCACGGACATGACAAGGAGTCTCGAAATGGTCGAGACATAAAGATTGATATATTGGAAGCATATATTTGGATATCAGAATCGTTCTGGGTGAAATCGGGATTGTACCGGAGTATC
>NC_041393.1:79245553-79358130 GCF_002162155.2 Triticum dicoccoides
TAATGGGCCTACATGGGCCCTAAGGGAGAAGAGGAGGGCCGGCCAGGGATGGCCGCCCCCCAGTCCGAATAGGACAAGGAAGGGGGGGCGCCCCACTTTCCTCTTTCCCCCTTCCCCTTTCCTTCTCCAACAAGGCTAGAGGGGGGAGTCCTACTCCCGGTGGGAGTAGGACTCCTCCAGGCGCACCCCTAGGGGTCGGTCGCACCTCCCTCTCCCTCGTTTATATACGGGGGCTGGGGGCACCCCATAACACACAAGTTGATCTTCGTGATCGTTCCTTAGCCGTGTGCAGTGCCCCCTCCACCATATTCCACCTCAGTCATATCGTAGCGGTGCTTAGGCGAAGCCCTGCGTCGGTATAACATCATCACCGTCATCACGCCGTCGTGCTGATGAAACTCTCCCTCAACACTCAACTGGATAGGAGCTCGAGGGACGTCACCGAGTTGAACGTGTGCAGAACTTGAAGGTGCCGTACGTTCGGTACTTGGATCGGTCGGATCGAGAAGACGTACGACTACTTCCTCTACGTTGTGTCTGTTGGGGAACGTAGCAGAAATTCAAAATTTTCTACGCATCAATCTATGGAGTAATATAGAAACGAGGGGAAGGAGAGTGCATCTACATACCCTTGTAGATCGCTAAGCGGAAGCGTTCAAGTGAACGGGGTTGAAGGAGTCGTACTAGTCGTGATCCGTATCACCGGAGATCCTAGAGCCGAACGGACGGCACCTCCGCGCTCAACACACGTGCAGCACGGTGACGTCTCCCGTGCCTTGATCCAGCAAGGAGAAAGGGAGAGGTTGGGGAAGACTCCGTCCAGCAGCAGCACAACGGCGTGGTGGTGGTGGAGGAGCGTGGCAATCCTGCAGGGCTTCGCCAAGCACCGCGGGAGAGGAGGACTTGGGAGAGGGGGAGGCATGCGCCAGAACTTGGGTGCGGCTACCCTTCCACCCCCACATATATATAGGGGCAAGGGAGAGGGGGCCCGGCCCCCTCAGATCCAATCTGAGGAGGGGGCGGCGGCCAGGGGGGTTGCCTTGCCCCCCAAGGCAAGGGGGGCGCCCCCCTTTAGGGTTCCCCCAAAGTCCTAGGCGCCTTGGGCCCTGGGGGGGCGCACCAGCCCACCTGGGGCTGGTACCCTCCCACACTTGGCCCATGCAGCCCTCTGGGGCCGGTGGCCCCACTTGGTGGACCGCCGGTACCCTCCCGGTGGTCCCGGTACATTACCGATAGCACCCGGAACTTTTCCGGTGACCAAAACGGGACTTCCCATATATAAATCTTTACCTCCGAACCATTCCGGAACTCCTCGTGACGTCCGAGATCTGATCTGGGACTCCTAACAACATTCGGTAACCACATACAAACTTCCTTTATACCCTAGCGTCATCGAACCTTAAGTGTGTAGACCCTACGGGTTCGGGAACCATGCAGACATGACCGAGACAACTCTCTGGTCAATAACCAACAGCGGGATCTGGATACCCATGTTGGCTCCCACATGTTCCACGATGATCTCATCGGATGAACCACGATGTCAAGGATTCAATCAATCCCGTATACAATTCCCTTTGTCTAGCGGTATTGTACTTGCCCGAGATTCGATCATCGGTATGCCGATACCTTGTTCAATCTTGTTACCGGCAAGTCTCTTTACTCGTTCCGTAACACATCATCCCGTGATCAACCCCTTGGTCACATTGTGCACATTATGATGATGTCCTACCGAGTGGGCCCAGAGATACCTCTCCATCACACGGAGTGACAAATCCCAGTCTCGATTCGTGCCAACCCAACAGACACTTTCGGAGATACCCGTAGTGCACCTTTATAGCCGCCCAGTTACGTTGTGATGTTTGGTACACCCAATGCATTCCTACGGTATCCGGGAGTTGCACAATCTCATGGTCTAAGGAAATGATACTTGACATTAGAAAAGCTTTAGCATATGAACTAGACGATCTTTGTGCTAGGCTTAGGATTGGGTCTTGTCCATCACATCATTCTCCTAATGATGTGATCCCGTTATCAACGACATCCAATGTCCATGGTCAGGAAACTGTAACCATCTATTGATCAATGAGCTAGTCAACTAGAGGCTTACTAGGGACATGGTGTTGTCTATGTACCCACACATGTATCTGAGTTTCCTATCAATACAATTATAGCATGGATAATAAACGATTATCATGAAGAAGGAAATATAATAATAATAATAACTAATTTATTATTGCCTCTAGGGCATATTTCCAACAGTCTCCCACTTGCACTAGAGTCAATAATCTAGTTCACATCGCCATGTGATTAACACTCACAGGTCACATCGCCATGTGACCAACATCCAAAGAGTTTACTAGTGTCACTAAACTAGTTCACATCATCATGTGATTAAGACTCAATGAGTTCTGGGGTTTGATCATGTTTTGCTTGTGAGAGAGGTTTTTAGTCAACGGGTCTGCAACATTCAGATCTGTATGTACTTTGCAAATCTCTAGGTCAAATTGTAAATGCTGCTTCCACGCTCTAGTTGGAGCTATTCCAAATGGTTGCTCCACTATACGTATCCGGTTTGCTATTCAGAGTCACTCGGATAGGTGTTAAAGCTTGCATCGACGTAACCCTTTACGCCGAACTCTTTATCACCTCCATAATCGAGAAACATGTCGTTATTTACTCCAAGGACAATTTTTTGACCGATGTCCAATGATCCTGTCACATCCTAGTTAGCCATGCATTAGAGTGTTACATCATGTCTACTTTTTCATCAGAAACTTGAAATGGGGATGACAGAACCCCCAGTCCCCTCTGAAACCAACTAGGGTTTACTAAAAAACTTTTCAATGAACCTGAAATGCCCTTCTAAAATGCCCATCATTTTTGTCTTGGTTCAGAACCTCTGCCAAAAGTGGTGCACATTTTCCTAGGCCATCTTAGGGTTTTTGAATTAAATCATAAATATTTGAATTTGGGCATTTAAAATTATATAAAATATTTAAATGCTCAAATATCTCCAAACTAAAATGTTTCATGTTGGAAATAATCCAACTATGGACCAGGAGTAATTTGGTGATTTTAGGAGTTGCCTAAGTATTTTATTTAATTCAACAAAGTTGCAGAAGTATTAAAAAGAACAGAAACAGAAAGAAAAAGGGAAAACTTACCTGGCGCCACCACAGGCCCACCAGCCAGCCCACCTGGCCGGCCCAGCCCGGCCACCGCTCCAGCGAGCTGCTTGGCTTGCCAGGCAGGCAGCCAAGGTGCTCGGCGGCGGCACCGCAGCTCGCCACACAGCTGCACGCCGCCCTGCCTCCCCCTCTCGCCGCCCTGATGGCCTGGACGAGCTCCACGTCGCGCCCCGACCCTCCTGGACACCTCCATTCGCCCCCAGTTCCTCTCCCTCGCGCTCCCACGCCATGGCCGACGCCACCGTCGCCGCACCGCCGCCGTAGCCGTGCTCCCCGTCGTCTCCACGCCGCGCCACCCTGTCCAGAAGCTCCGCCGTCCTCTACTTCTTCGAGCTAGCCGAGCCCCGAGCGCTCGCGTGCCCCGAAGCCGCCGCACCGACCTCGCCCGAGCTCACCGTCGCCGGAGATCCCCTTCAACGCCGTCGCCGCCTCAGCTCGTCCCCGACCTCGCCGGTGGCCTCTACGGGAGCGCTGTGAGCCTAGCTACTCCTCCGACCCTCTCTCTCTCATTCCTGAGCCGTGTAGCCACCGCACGAGGATCACACGCCCGCACCGCCGCGGATCTCGTCGCCGATGTGCTTCCGGCCACACTCCGGCAACAAGATGGTGTCCATCTTACTCACCGAGTCCCGCAGCACCTAGCTAGCCACTCCACGAGCCTCACCGACCCCTCTAGCTCCAAGTTCATCTTCGACCGAACCCCGGTGGCCGCCAAAGTCGTCGCCGGCGCCAACTCCGGCCACCCCGACCCCAACGGACTCCGCCAAGAGCTGCGGTTTGTCCTCAGCTCCACTCCGGTGGTCTCCGCGGTCCATTTGGTGGCCGAAATGGCCAAAACCACTCCCGCCGCCGCGTCGGGCTCGCCGGCGGCTAAACACCGGCGTCGCTGGCTTTAACTTTGACCACGGGTGGGCCCTGGTTGACTCCCCTGAGTCAATGACAGGTGGGGCCCAGCCCTGTTAATTAAACAGGATTAGTTTTAATTAAATTTTAATTAAAATAATCACCCTGACATGCGGGACCCACTGTCAGGTTTGACCCAGACCTGTTCCCTTGACCTGCTGACGTCACACTGACGTCAGGCTGACGCAGTAATTGACTTTCTGGATTTAATTTAAATCAGGAAATTCCAGATTATAATTTAAACTTCAAAAATTCATAACTTTTATTCTGTAACTCCAAATTGGACAAATTATATATGAAAAATGATCAAAAAAATCCAATCTATCCATCTGTACTATTTTCATGCATGATCAAACAAGTTAAATTGATGTTTTAAGCAGAACAAGGAAAAGCACTTTAAAAGGCCATGTTTGAGTTTGAAAATTGAATCTTTGATTCAAATTTGTTCAAAACCTTCTGGTCTTAGCTGCATTAGCCCAACACACTCATATTGCTATGTTTCATGCATGCATCATATTGTTGCACATTGTTTGGTGATGGTTGTGTATCGGTGTCCTTTGCGACAGGTTCTGCCTCCGAGGAGTACCGTGATTACCCTAACGAAGAACCGTATCAGTGCATCGAACCATCAGGCAAGCAACCAACCATTTGATCATATCGATACAATCCCATGTTCTCGCTCCTGCTCTCTTTTACTGCATTAAGACAACGCGTTTCAAACTGCTGTGTGCTACGGTAGTTGAACCCATTTCCTCTGCATGACCTGTCATTGCCACAGTAACTAGATGAAACCCACTAGCATGTGTAGGAGTTGTTTGAGCCATATGTATGTGTTGTTCCTACCTTGCTATGCCTGCTATGCTTAGAGTCGTGTCAGGTCTGGTTCATCTGGGTGATGGGCTAGAGTGAAATGTTATGTCGGTAATGAGAGTGGTGTGGTGAACACGATTTGGTAAAGGTATCGATGAGAGGCCATGTAGGAGTACATGGTGGGTTGTTTCATTGAAGCCGACCTTAAGCACTGAGATCTGTATGCGTGATTTAAGATACAGCTACTACCATGCATTGGGCCCTGAAATATGACCCTGCTCGACTTCTTATTCACCCTAGCTCTCTGTCCAGGAGTTGCAAGTAGTTTCTGGTGTTTGTAGCCTACTGGAGGCCGTGGACAGCGCTGACCGTATGGGTGGGCTGTGATGCAGTAGGTACGTGGCACGGTGTACCGAATACCCGTTAGGTATCTCGGGAACCCTGTTCACATCGTTCGGGGCCGTATGGGAAACCTCGGCCGGACTCCCTGCGGATGGAACCTGAATAGGCGATAAACCTGGACTAGAGGCTTAAGTGTTTAGGTAGGTCGTGGTCTACACCCACGTCGGCTTTCGCTTGAAGTCTGCCGAGCACATGTCGTGTGCAGACGCTAAGTGGTGGAAACATGTATGAAGAAGTACACCCCTGCAGGGTTATCATAATCTATTCGAATAGCCGCGTCCGCGGTAAAGGACTACTTGGTTGCCTATACAGTTCATAGACAAGTAAATGGAAACTGTTAAAAGCCTCAAGATAAGTGTGAGTGCCGAGGATGGCTCTTCCATAGGAAGACGGAGGTGGATCCTCGGTAGTGTATTGAAGTGGTGAGTAGTGGACTCGTGTGCGCAAAACCATTTCAAGTTGGAGTATCGTAGGATAGTCTAGCCAAGAGTCAAAGCTGGCTTGCTGCAATAACTCCACCAACCCTTCTTGATAATATGCATGTATGTAGGATCTGATGTAAGTCTTGCTGAGTACCTTTGTACTCATGTTGCTATAATTTACATTTTTACAGAAGACGCTGCAACCCCTTCTGATGGGTTCTATGTAGACGTTGACATCAACGAGTAGGCTAAAGACCCAGGTGGTGACCCTGAGCTTGTGAAGGACCACATAGTATAGCTAGGCTTTCCAAGCCTCTTTTATTTTATTAGTTGTCTGTACTCAGACAAGTTACTTCCGCTGCTGGTTTGTATGACTGTATGACTTGTATGTTGGGTCGTGAGACCCGTACCTTTGTGTATGTTATGTATGGCTCCCTGAGCCTTAAATAAAGTACTTGTGTCGTAGAGTCATGTTGTGATGCTTCGTTGTATTTGCACATATCGAGCATATTGTGTGTATGATTGAAATGCTTGGTATGTGTGGGATCTGACTATCTAGTTGTTTATCTTTAGTAGCCTCTCTTACCGGGAAATGTCTCCTAGTGTTACCGCTGAGCCATGGTAGCTTGCTACTGCTCTGGAACACTTAGGCTGGCCGGCATGTGTCCTTCTTCGTTCCTGTGTCTGTCCCTTCGGGGAAATGTCACGCTTTGAGTACCGGAGTCCTGTTAGCCCGCTACAGCCCGGTTTACCGGAGTCCTGGTAGCCCAGTGCTACAGCCCGGACCCACTTGCTGATGACCGACACGTTCGAAGCTGGGTCATGGATGCCTGTCCCTGTAAGTCTGTGCCACTTTGGGTTTACCACTAGTCATGTCAGCCCGGGCTCTTTATCATATGGATGCTAGCGACACTATCATATACGTGAGCCAAAATGCGCAAACGGTCCCGGGCAAAGGTAAGGCGACACCCGTGGGGATACCGTGCGTGAGGCCGCAAAGTAATATGAGGTGTTACCGGCTAGATCGATGTGACATCGAGTCGGGGTCCTGACAGCATTGGCATCAGAGCCGGACTGCCTGTAGGTTCTCCACGCCAAACTGGTCGATGTTGAGTCTAGAAATTCTTTAGTTATATGTAGGGGAATTGTTTGTGGGTTGGAACGTAAGGCTCTTTTTACTCCTTTATCTAATGACATTCTGATCTGAGTCAGCCTATTCTTCCACCGGGGGTTAAGGAATTAGGATCTGTTCTCTCTATCAGGATCACGTGTTACTAATCAGTAGTACCTTATAAGTTTGATGATTCAAGCCTAGTTCAGTTCTACTACCACATTATGTTGTTAGAATGGATTCAGAACTTTGATATGATGATGTTGCGTGTGTACGAAATCCTTTGTCAAATGTCTCAAAATCCTTCTTGAGCATTTACAGCTGTTATGCTGCCGAAATTTTGCTAGAAATTCTAATGCCCTTGCATTATGATTGTGCTTTCAGATGGCCACTCGCGACCTCAATCAAGTGGTTCGCCTGACTCGATGCCTAGATGTACCCGGCCATACCGCCAAGTTGGTCAGGGTAATGACTGAGGCTGGATACCGCTGGTATCCTGAGTACACGGTCGAAGAGCAATTCCGAGACTTCAATCAAAGCCAGTATCTCTGCACTGTCCGGATATTTCCATCTTATCCTGGATCCACCGAGCCTCTTCACTGCTCCTATGGACTCGGGGTTACTATTGAGATGGCTGTGCAGGACGCCGCCTACTCTATGATGACCATTATGCGAGTCAGATCTGGTTTATTTCGGGACTCTGATTTCCGGTATATGCCAGGATCACTTCCGGGAGCACAAGGGTATCTCCAAGCTATCTATGCTGACCCCACTCAGGAGGATTCACGGACTCGCACCACTGCTGAGATGCTCGAGGATAAGGACCGTGAAAATCGGGCCTTGAGGTTAGAGCTCTTCAATACCCGTGCTGACCACTGGGCCACTTTGACTCGGTTCGCACCGGCGGTGCAAGCTGGATATTCAGATATGCGCGATCTCTATCCTGTGAGATCTTCTCTGCCAGACGTGATGGTTTGGCGTGATGTAGGAGGCATCACCCCACCTCGCGGTCCCCGCAGGCCACCGTCTGTTGGTCCAAGGCCTCATCCTAGCCCCTATGATCCACAAGCTCCGCGAGATCGTCTGTTTCCGGATGATCATGTTGAGCTTCCAGGCTATGGAGGTGACTTCTACGAGGACTACTACGGATCGGTCTGAGTTAGTGGTAGTATCACTAGTTCGCACTAGCTGTGTCGTCTATCGTCCCGCGTGACTCGTGGGATATGACTTAGTTTGTACTCTTTCCGGAGGAGTAGAAAAATAATGTATAGGAGCTTGGAATGCCTCCGATGAGATGTAATCCTTTTCTCACCGTAATAGTACTTTGTTTGGTCTTGTACTAAACCCTGTATGGTGTGTATGACGATGGAATAAAAGAAGCAGTTTCTGTTTTTACCATGTCATACGGATGATCATCTTGCATTTCGAGTTATTCCTTACATTCTGTATCCTATGTCGGAATTTTATCATTCTGACTAAATCATTGTCTTGTTTACCTAGGATGGTCAACACGCGCGCTAACCCTGCTTCTCAAGAGCAGGCCGAAGGCAGTGAAGGCAGGAATGAAAATCTGCCTCATCCTCCTTCCCTAGCCGAGGTTATGATGGAAGCTGAGAGAAACAAGCGGGAGACCAACCGTGTGTTGGAGCGTATTGAACAGAATACAGCACACCATCAGAGGGTTAACGTGGTGTCACTCAGTGATTTTATCAAATTGCATCCACCCACGTTCCACCACTCCGTCGAGCCTCTCGACGCTGATGACTGGCTTCGCAGTATCGCTCACAAACTGCGTTCCGTGCTGGTAGCGGAGGCTGACAAGGTCACCTTTGCTGCATATCATCTTGAAGGCCCCGCCAGTCTATGGTGGGAGAATTATGGAGCTATGCGCCCAGCGGGCCATGTCACTACTTGGGCTGAATTCAGCGAGGCTTTCCGTGAACATCACATTCCGGAGGGTCTCATGGACCGTAAACGTGAAGAATTTTGCAGTTTCACCCAAGGCCGACTTTCTGTGGATGCTTACAGCAGGGAGTTTGGTAATCTCGCACGATATGCAACCGAGGAAGTTTCTACTGACGCCAAGAAGCAAGCAAGGTTCCGTAAGGGACTTAGTCCTGAGCTTCACCGTGACCTCCGTCTGCATGAGTGCACATCTTTTCAGAAACTTGTTAACAAAGCCATCAGTGCTGAAACTGGTCAGACTGACTATGACGCAACACGCAAGCATGGCCGTGACATGGGATCCTCATCCGGTGCTGGTCCTCAGAAGCGCCGCGTGTGGGTACCCAACACCGCCCTGCCACCCAGGTTCACACCGAGGCCATCCTTCCAGGCGCCTCGCCCTGTTCAACAGTCTGCACCGGCCAAGCCCTATGGGGGTCCAACTAACAATGCTCCTCCACGTACCAGTTCCGTGACTTGTTTCAAGTGTGGGGAATCTGGTCACTATATGCGTGAGTGTCCCCAGACCAACCCCAACCAGTCTGCTAAAGCTGTTGGCCGTGGCAAGCCGACAGGAAAAATATTCCACGCCAAGCCGGTCACCGCTTCACGTGGCCATGTCAACTGTATCTCTGCCGAAGAAGCTCAAGAGGATCCCAACGTCGTTCTCGGTACGCTTCTTGTTAATTGCCACCCGGCATCTGTTCTTTTCGATACAGGAGCCTCTCATTCTTTTATATCTGAACATTATGCTCGTTTGCATAACGTTGCATTCTGTGACATGCCATCCACTATGGAAATTTCTACCCCTGGTTCTAGATGGCAGACCTCTAGGGTAAGTTATGGAAATGAAATCCAAGTCGACAGACTTGTTTTCCTTGCGTCTTTGATAGCCCTTAAATCTTCAGATATTAATATCATTCTGGGTATGGACTGGATGTCAGCTCATCATGCCCAAATTGATTGCTTCTCTAGGACTGTTCAACTCACCCATCCTTCGGGGAAGATAGTCAATGTCTTGACCCGAATAGCCAAGCGACAATTATATTCTCTTAACGCCAGCCCTTTGCCAGACCTTGAGGACATTCCGGTAGTCCGTGACTTCCCGGATGTCTTTCCAGAGGAATTGCCAGGTGTTCCACCTGACAGGGATGTTGAGTTCGTAATAGACCTCATTCCAGGAACCGTTCCGATTGCTAGAAGACCTTATAAGATGGCACCCCTAGAACTAGCCGAGCTTAAGAAACAACTCGATGAGTCCTTGAAAAAGGGTTTCATCCGACCTAGCTCATCTCCGTGGGCTTGCCCCGTCCTATTCGTCAAGAAGAAGGATGGTACGGACCGGATGGTTGTAGATTACCGACCTGTCAATTTGGTCACAATCAAGAACAAATATCCGCTTCCCAGGATCAACAACCTGTATGATCAGCTCGCTGGATCCTCAGTCTTCTCCAAGATGGATTTGAGGTTGGGCTACCATCAAATCAAAATCAGAAACGGGGACATTCCTAAAACGTCCTTTGTTACTCGTTATGGCCAATACGAGTACACCGTCATGTCCTTCTGTTTAACCAACGCTCCAGCCACCTTTTCTCGGTTAATGAACTCAATCTTCATGGAGTATTTGGATAAATTCGTCGTGGTTTACCTCGATGATATACTCATCTACTCCAAGAACGAGGAAGAACATGCCGAACATTTAAGGCTAGTGTTGAAGAAACTTCGAGAGCATCGCCTTTATGCCAAATTTTCTAAATGTGAATTCTGGTTGTCAGAAGTGACCTATCTGGGTCATGTAATATCTGGTAAAGGTATTTCTGTTAACCCTGAGCGAGTTCAAGCCGTCCTTAATTGGACTCCACCTGAATCGGTCAAGCAAGTTCGGAGTTTTCTAGGCTTAGCGAGCTATTATCGTTGCTTTGTCGAGAACTTCTCCAAGGTTGCTAAACCTCTAACCGAACTCCTCAAGAAAGATAAGAAGTTCGAGTGGACTCCACAATGTGAGCACAGCTTTCAGGAACTGAAAAGACGCCTGACCTCTGCTCCCGTACTGGTACCGCCAGACTTCTCCAAGGACTTTGTTATCTACTGCGACGCCTCGCGACAAGGACTAGGTTGCATCCTTATGCAAGATCGACACGTAATTGCCTACGCTTCACGGCAATTGCACCCACATGAGGAGAATTATCCTACTCATGATCTAGAGCTTGCAGCCGTAGTCTATGCACTTAAGACCTGGCGACATTACCTCCTCGGTAATCGTTGCGAAATATTCACTGATCACCAAAGTTTGAAGTACATTTTCACCCAACCGGATCTGAATCTCAGGCAAAGACGTTGGGTTGAGTTGATCACAGACTTCGACTTAGGAATAACCTACACCCCAGGGAAAGCCAACGTCATGGCTGATGCGCTAAGTCGTAAATCTTATTGTAACAATCTGATGTTACAACAAAGTCAACCGCTTCTCCATGAGGAATTTCGGAAGCTTAACCTTCACATTGTACCTCAAGGTTTTCTTTCCACCTTGGTAGCAAAACCTACCCTTACGGATCAGATTATCAAAGCACAGAAGGTAGATCCGGGAATCTCCCGCATCAAGAGAAACGTTCAGAAAGGAATTGCGAATTGCTTCTCCGTTAATGATCAAGGGGTCGTATACTTCGGAAATCGACTAGTGGTTCCCAAAGTGCGCAACCTGAGGCGACTGATCCTTAAGGAAGCTCATGAATCTCCTCTCACCATTCATCCCGGTAGTACTAAGATGTATCAGGACCTACGCCAGAGGTTCTGGTGGACTAGGATGAAGAGAGAAATTGCTCAGTATATTGCTAATTGCGACGTCTGTCGTCGTGTAAAAGCAGAGCATCAACGGCCTGCTGGCACCCTTCAACCCTTAGCTATTCCTGAATGGAAATGGGATAAAATTGGTATGGATTTCATTACCGGTTTTCCCAGGACCAAGAGAGGGAATAATGCTATTTTCGTCGTGGTCGATCGTCTTTCCAAAGTAGCCCATTTCTTACCTGTTCGTGAGAGTATAACCGCTAGTCAGCTGGCAGACTTATACATCTCCCGAATAGTGTCCCTCCATGGTGTTCCTTTGGAAATTAACTCGGATCGAGGAAGTCTTTTCACCTCTTGATTTTGGGAAAGTTTCCAAAATGCTATGGGGACTCGTCTCTCCTTTAGCACCGCTTTCCACCCTCAGTCGAGTGGTCAAGTGGAACGCGTCAACCAGATTCTAGAAGATATGCTTCGAGCCTCTGTTATCTCATTCGGAATGGACTGGGAGAAGTGCCTTCCATTTGCCGAATTCGCTTACAACAACAGCTATCAATCTAGCTTGGGTAAAGCCCCTTTTGAAGTTCTCTATGGACGACGGTGTTGAACACCCCTTAACTGGTCAGAGACCGGGGAAAGACAATTCTTTGGCCCGGATATGATTCAGGAAGCAGAAGAACAAGTTCGCATCGTTCGTGAAAAGTTGAAAACAGCCCAATCCCGTCAAAAGAGTCAATATGACCGAAAACATAAGGCTATGACTTTCGAGGTTGACGAGAAGGCTTATCTTCGGGTCACCCCTCTGAAGGGAACCCATCGTTTCGGTATCAAAGGCAAATTGGCTCCTCGTTACATTGGACCTTTCCGCATTCTCGCTAAACGAGGAGAAGTTGCCTACCAGTTGGAACTACCTCCGCATCTCTCCAGAGTCCACGATGTCTTCAACGTTTCTCAACTCAGGCGTTGCTTCTCGGATCCTATCCGTGAAGTGGACCACGAAACGCTTGATCTCCAAGATAATCTTACATATCGAGAGCACCCCATTCGTATCCTCGATCAGGCCGAACGTACCACTCGACGTCATAATATCAAGTTTCTCAAAGTTCAATGGTCGCACCATTCTGAGGATGAAGCAACCTGGGAAAGGGAGGATCGTCTTCGACTTGAGTATCCCGCCTTCTTCCCGGAGGAACCCAAATCTCGGGACGAGATTCTTTTGAGTGGGGGTGAGTTGTCACATCCTAGTTAGCCATGCATTAGAGTGTTGCATCATGTCTACTTTTTCATCAGAAACTTGAAATGGGGATGACAGAACCCCCAGTCCCCTCTGAAACCAACTAGGGTTTACTAAAAAACTTTTCAATGAACCTGAAATGCCCTTCTAAAATGCCCATCATTTTTGTCTTGGTTCAGAACCTCTGCCAAAAGTGGTGCACATTTTCCTAGGCCATCTTAGGGTTTTTGAATTAAATCATAAATATTTGAATTTGGGCATTTAAAATTATATAAAATATTTAAATGCTCAAATATCTCCAAACTAAAATGTTTCATGTTGGAAATAATCCAACTATGGACCAGGAGTAATTTGGTGATTTTAGGAGTTGCCTAAGTATTTTATTTAATTCAACAAAGTTGCAGAAGTATTAAAAAGAACAGAAACAGAAAGAAAAAGGGAAAACTTACCTGGCGCCACCACAGGCCCACCAGCCAGCCCACCTGGCCGGCCCAGCCCGGCCACCGCTCCAGCGAGCTGCTTGGCTTGCCAGGCAGGCAGCCAAGGTGCTCGGTGGCGGCACCGCAGCTCGCCACGCAGCTGCACGCCACCCTGCCTCCCCCTCTTGCCGCCCTGATGGCCTGGACGAGCTCCACGTCGCGCCCCGACCCTCCTGGACACCTCCATTCGCCCCCAGTTCCTCTCCCTCGCGCTCCCACGCCATGGCCGACGCCACCGTCGCCGCACCGCCGCCGTAGCCGTGCTCCCCGTCGTCTCCACGCCGCGCCACCCTGTCCAGAAGCTCCGCCGTCCTCTACTTCTTCGAGCTAGCCGAGCCCCGAGCGCTCGCGTGCCCCGAAGCCGCCGCACCGACCTCGCCCGAGCTCACCGTCGCCGGAGATCCCCTTCAACGCCGTCGCCGCCTCAGCTCGTCCCCGACCTCGCCGGTGGCCTCTACGGGAGCGCTGTGAGCCTAGCTACTCCTCCGACCCTCTCTCTCTCATTCCTGAGCCGTGTAGCCACCGCACGAGGATCACACGCCCGCACCGCCGCGGATCTCGTCGCCGACATGCTTCCGGCCACACTCCGGCCACAAGATGGTGTCCATCTTACTCACTGAGTCCCGCAGCACCTAGCTAGCCACTCCACGAGCCTCACCGACCCCTCTAGCGCCAAGTTCATCTTCGACCGAACCCTGGTGGCCGCCAAAGTCGTCGCCGGCGCCAACTCCGGCCACCCCGACCCCAACGGACTCCGCCAAGAGCTGCGGTTTGTCCTCAGCTCCACTCCGGTGGTCTCCGCGGTCCATTTGGTGGCCGAAATGGCCAAAACCACTCCCGCCGCCGCGTCGGGCTCGCCGGCGGCTAAACGCCGGCG
The DNA here is from genome assembly GCF_002162155.2 of Triticum dicoccoides. Lineage (NCBI taxonomy): Eukaryota > Viridiplantae > Streptophyta > Magnoliopsida > Poales > Poaceae > Triticum > Triticum dicoccoides. The sequence continues at coordinate 79,259,708 of NC_041393.1, forward strand.
TCGCTGGCTTTAACTTTGACCACGGGTGGGCCCTGGTTGACTCCCCTGAGTCAATGACAGGTGGGGCCCAGCCCTGTTAATTAAACAGGATTAGTTTTAATTAAATTTTAATTAAAATAATCACCCTGACATGCGGGACCCACTGTCAGGTTTGACCAAGACCTGTTCCGTTGACCTGCTGACGTCACACTGACGTCAGGCTGACGCAGTAATTGATTTTCTGGATTTAATTTAAATCAGGAAATTCCAGATTATAATTTAAACTTCAAAAATTCATAACTTTTATTCTGTAACTCCAAATTGGACAAATTATATATGAAAAATGATCAGAAAAATCCAATCTATCCATCTGTACTATTTTCATGCATGATCAAACAAGTTAAATTGATGTTTTAAGCAGAACAAGGAAAAGCACTTTAAAAGGCCATGTTTGAGTTTGAAAATTGAATCTTTGATTCAAATTTGTTCAAAACCTTCTGGTCTTAGCTGCATTAGCCCAACACACTCATATTGCTATGTTTCATGCATGCATCATATTGTTGCACATTGTTTGGTGATGGTTGTGTATCGGTGTCCTTTGCGACAGGTTCTGCCTCCGAGGAGTACCGTGATTACCCTAACGAAGAACCGTATCAGTGCATCGAACCATCAGGCAAGCAACCAACCATTTGATCATATCGATACAATCCCATGTTCTCGCTCCTGCTCTCTTTTACTGCATTAAGACAACGCGTTTCAAACTGCTGTGTGCTACGGTAGTTGAACCCATTTCCTCTGCATGACCTGTCATTGCCACAGTAACTAGATGAAACCCACTAGCATGTGTAGGAGTTGTTTGAGCCATATGTATGTGTTGTTCCTACCTTGCTATGCCTGCTATGCTTAGAGTCGTGTCAGGTCTGGTTCATCTGGGTGATGGGCTAGAGTGAAATGTTTATGTCGGTAATGAGAGTGGTGTGGTGAACACGATTTGGTAAAGGTATCGATGAGAGGCCATGTAGGAGTACATGGTGGGTTGTTTCATTGAAGCCGACCTTAAGCACTGAGATCTGTATGTGTGATTTAAGAATCAGCTACTACCATGCATTGGGCCGAAACCAATGGACCCTCTCGGCTTCTTATTCACCCTAGTTCTCCGTCCAGGAGTTGCAAGTAGTTTCTGGTGTTTGTAGCCTACTGGAGGCCGTGGACAGCGCTGACCGTAGGGGTGGGCTGTGATGCGGTAGGTACGTGGCCGGGTGTACCGAATACCCGTTAGGTATCTCGGGAACCCTGTTCACATCGTTCGGGGCCGTATGGGAAACCTCGGCCGGACTCCCTGCGGATGGAACCTGAATAGGCGATAAACCTGGACTGGAGGCTTAGGTGATTTGGTAGGTCGTGGCCGACACCCACGTTGGGCCTCCGCTTGAAGGTTGCCGAGTACATGTCGTGTAAACGACGGTAAGTGGTGAGAGCGTGTATGAAGAAGTACACCCCTGCAGGGTTAACATGATCTATTCGAATAGCCGCGTCCGCGGTCAAGGACTACTTGGTTGCCTATACAGTTCATAGACAAGTAAATGGAAACTGTTAAAAGCCTCAAGATAAGTGTGAGTGCCGAGGATGGCTCTTCCGTAGGAAGACGGAGGTGGATCCTCGGTAGTGTATTGAAGTGGTGAGTAGTGGACTCGTGTGCGCAAAACCATTTCAAGTTGGAGTATCGTAGGATAGCCTAGCCAAGAGTCAAAGCTGGCTTGCTGCAATAACTCCACCAACCCTTCTTGATACTATGCATGTATGTAGGATCTGATGTAAGACTTGCTGAGTACCTTTGTACTCATGTTGCTATAATTTACATTTTTACAGAAGACGCTGCAACCCCTTCTGATGGGTTCTATGTAGACGTTGACATCAACGAGTAGGCTAAAGACCCAGGTGGTGACCCTGAGCTTGTGAAGGACCATGTAGTATAGCTAGGCTTTCCAAGCCTCTTTTATTTTACTAGTTGTCTGTACTCAGACAAGTTACTTCCGCTGCTGGTTTGTATGACTGTATGACTTGAATGCTGGGTCGTGTGACCCGTATCTTTGTGTATGCTATGTATGGCTCCCTGAGCCTTAAATAAAGTACTTGTGTCGTAGAGTCATGTTGTGATGCTTCGTTGTATTTGCACATATCGAGCATATTGTGTGTATGATTGAAATGCTTGGTATGTGTGGGATCTGACTATCTAGTTGTTTATCTTTAGTAGCCTCTCTTACCGGGAAATGTCTCCTAGTGTTACCGCTGAGCCATGGCAGCTTGCTACTGCTCTGGAACACTTAGGCTGGCCGGCATGTGTCCTTCTTCGTTCCTGTGTCTGTCCCTTCGGGGAAATGTCACGCTTTGAGTACCGGAGTCCTGTTAACCCGCTACAGCCCGGTTTACCGGAGTCCTGGTAGCCCAGTGCTACAGCCCGGACCCACTTGCTGATGACCGACACGTTCGAAGCTGGGTCATGGATGCCTGTCCCTGTAAGTCTGTGCCACTTTGGGTTTATGACTAGTCATGTCAGCCCGGGCTCTTTATCATATGGATGCTAGCGACACTATCATATACGTGAGCCAAAATGCGCAAATGGTCCCGGGCAAAGGTAAGGCGACACCCGTGGGGATACCGTGCGTGAGGCCGCAAAGTAATATGAGGTGTTACCGGCTAGATCGATGTGACATCGAGTCGGGGTCCTGACAGATCCATTCCTGGATCATTCTTGTACCCCTTGACTGACTCATGGCAAGGCACACTTCCGGTGCGGTACACAGCATAACATACTATAGAGCCTACATCTGAAGCATAGGGGACGACCTTCATCCTTTCTCTCTATTCTGCCGTGGTCGAGCTTTAAGTCTTAACTTCGTACCTTACAACTCAGGCAAGAACTCCTTCTTTGACTGATCCATCTTGAACACCTTCAAGATCATGTCAAGGTATGTGCTCATTTGAAAGTACCATTTAGCGTTTTTGATCTATCCTCATAGATCTTGATGCTCAATGTTCAAGAAGCTTAATCCAGGTTTTCTATTGAAAAACACCTTTCAAACAACCCTATATGCTTTCCAGAAATTCTACATCATTTCTGATCAACAATATGTCAGCAACATATACTTATCAGAAATTCTATAGTGCTCCCACTCACTTCTTTGGAAATACAAATTTCTCATAAACTTTGTATAAACCCAAAATCTTTGATCATCTCATCAAAGCGTGCATTCGAACTCCGAGATGCTTACTCCAGTCCTTAGAAGGATCGCTGGAACTAGCATACTTTTTAGCATCCATAGGATCGACAAAACCTTTCTGATTGTATCTCATACAACCTTTCCTTACGAAAACTGGTAAGGAAACTCGTTTTGACAGCCATTTGGCAGATTTCATAAATGCAGCTAATGCTAACATGATTCTGACGGACTTAAGCATCGCTACGGATGAGAAAATCTCATCATAGTCAACTTCCTTGAACTTGTGAAAAACTCTTCGCCACAAGTCAAGCTTCATAGACGGTGACATTACCGTCCATGTCTGTCTTCTTCTTAAAGATCCAATTATCTCAATGGCTTGCCAATCATTGGGCAAGTCCACCAAAGTCCATGCTTTGTTCTGATACATGGATCCTATCTCGGATTTCATGGCTTCTAACCATTTGTCGGAATATGGGCCCATCATCGCTTCTCCATACCTCGTAGGTTCAATGTTGTCTAGCAACATGACCTTCAAGACATGATTACTGTACCACTCTGAAGTAGTACGCATCCTTGTCACCCTACGAGGTTTGGTAGTGACTTGATCCGAAGTTTCATGATCACTATCATCAACTTCCACTTCAATTGGTGTAGGTGCCACGGGAACAACTTCCTGTGCCCTGCTACACACTGGTTGAAGTGATGGTTCAATAACCTTATCAAGTCTCCACCATCCTCCCACTCAATTATTTCGAGACAAACTTTTCCTCGAGCAAAGACCCGATTTAAGAAACAATCCCTATTGCTTTCGGATCTGAATTAGGAGGTATAACCAACTGTTTTGGGTGTCCTATGAAGATTCATTTCTATCTGCTTTGGGTTCGAGCTTATCAACCTGAAACTTTTTCACATAAGCGCTGCAGCCCCAAACTTTTAAGAAACGACAACTTAGGTTTCTCCAAACCATAGTTCAAACGGTGTCATCTCAATGGAATTACGTGGTGCCCTATTAAAGTGAGTGCGGTTGTCTCTAATGCCTAACCCATAAACGATAGTGGTAATTCGATAAGAGACATCATGGTACGCACCATATCCAATAGGGTGCAACTATGATGTTCGGACACACCATCACACTATGGTGTTCCAGGCGGTATTAATTGTGAAACAATTTCCACAATGTCTTAATTGCGTGCCAAAGCTCGTAACTCAGATACTTATCTCTATGATCATATCATAGACATTTTATCCTCTTGTCACGATGATCTTCAATTTCACTCTGAAATTACTTGAACCATTCAATAATTCAGACTTGTGTTTCATCAAGTAAATATACTCAGTATCTACTCAAATCATCCGTGAAGTAAGAACATAATGATATCCACTGCGTGCCTCAGCACTCATTGGACTGCACACATCAAAATGTATTACTTCCAACAAGTTGCTTTCTTGTTCCATTTTACTGAAAACGAGGCTTTCAGTCATCTTGCCCATGTGGTATGATTTGCATGTCTCAAGTGATTCAAAATCAAGTGAGTCCAAACGGTCCATTTGCATGGAGTTTCTTCATGCATATACACTAATAGACATGGTTCGCATGTCTCAAACTTTTCAAAAACGAGTGAGTCCAAAGATCCATCAACATGGAGCTTCTTCATGCGTTTTATACCAATATGACTTACATGGCAATGCCACAAGTAGGTGGTACTATCATTACTATCTTATATCTTTTGGCATGAACATGTGTATCACTATGATCGAGATTCAATAAACCATTCATTTTAGGTGCAAGACCATTGAAGGTATTATTCGAATAAACAGAGTAACCATTATTCTCCTTAAATGAATAACCGTATTGCGATAGACATAATCAAATCATGTCTATGCTCAACGCAAACACCAAATAACAATTATTTAGGTTTAACACCAATCTCAATGGTAGAGGGAGCGTGTGATGCTTGATCACATCAACCTTGAAATACTTCCAACACATATCGTCAGCTCACCTTTAGCTAGTCTCCGTTTATTCCGTAGCTTTTATTTCGAGTTACTAACACTTAGCAACCGAACCGGTATCTAATACCCTGGTGCTACTAGGAGTACTAGTAAAGTACACATTAACATAATGTATATCCAATATACTTCTATCGACCTTGCCAGCCTTCTCATCTACCAAGTATCTAGGGTAATTCTGCTCTAGTGGTTGTTCCCCTTATCACAGAAGCACTTAGTCTCGGGTTTGGGTTCAACCTTGGGTTTCTTCACTAGAGCAACAGCTGATTTGCCGTTTCATGAAGTATCCCTTCTTGCCCTTGCCCTTCTTGAAACTAGTGGTTTCACTAACCATCAACAATTGATGCTCCTTTTTGATTTCTTCTTTCGCGGCGTCAAACATCGCGAATATCTCAAGGAACATCATATCTATCCCTGATATGTTATAGTTCATCACGAAGCTCTAGCAGCTTGGTGGCAATGACTTTGGAGAAACATCACTATCTCATCTAGAAGATCAACTCCCACTCGATTCAAGTGATTGTTGTACTCAGACAATCTGAGCACAAGCTCAACGATTGAGCTTTTCTCCCTTAGTTTGCAGGCTAAGAAAATTGTCGGAGGTCTTATACCTCTTGTGGGCACGAGCCTGAAATCCCAATTTTAGCCCTCGAAACATCTCATATGTTCCGCGACGTTTCGAAATCGTCTTTGGTGCCTCAACTCTAAACCATTTAACTGAACTATCACGTAGTTATCAAAACGTGTATGTCAGATGTTCGCAACATCCATAGACGACATTCAGGGTTCAGCACACTGAGCGGTGCATTAAGGACATAAGCTTAGTAATGAGGACAATCCTCAGTTTACGGACCCAGTCCGCATAATTGCCACTATCAACTTTCAACTAAATTTTCTCTAGGAACATATCTAAAACAGTAGAACTAAAGCGCGAGCTACGACATAATTTGCAAGAATCTTTTGACTATGTTCAGGATAATTAAGTTCATCTTATGAACTCCCACTCAGATAGACATCCCACTAGTCATCTAAGTCATTACATGATCCGAGTCAACTAGGCCGTGTCCGATCATCACGTGAGACGGACTAGTCACCATTGGTGAACATCTTCATGTTGATTGTATCTACCATATGACTCATGCTAGACCTTTCGGTCTCTTGTGTTCCGAGGCCATGTCTGTACATGCTAGGCTCGTCAAGTCAACCTAAGTGTTTCGCGTGTGTAAATCTGGCTTACACCCGTTGTATGTGAACGTTAGAATCTATCACACCCGATCATCACGTGGTTCTTCAAAACAATGAACTTTTGCAATGGTGCACAGTTAGGGGGAACACTTTCTTGAAATTTTAATGAGGGATCATCTTATTTACTACCATCGTTCTAAGCAAATAAGATGCATAAACATGATAAACATCACATACAATCAAAAAGTGACATGATATGGCCAATATCATTTTGCTCCTTTTGATCTCCATCTTCGGGGCTCCATCATCATCATCGTCACCGGCATGACACCATGATCTCCATCATCATGATCTCCATCATCGTGTCTCCATGAAGTTGTCTCGCCAACTATTACTTCTACTACTATGGCTAACAGTTTAGCAATAAAGTAAGGTAATTACATGGCGTTGTTCAATGACACGCAGGTCATACAATAAATAACGACAACTCCTATGGCTCCTGCCGGTTGTCATACTCATCGACATGCAAGTCGTGATTCCTATTACAAGAACATGATCAATCTCATACATCACATATCATTCATCAGATTCTTTTTGGCCATATCACATCATATAGTATACCCTGCAAAAACAAGTTAGACGTCCTCTAATTGTTGTTTGCATGTTTTACGTGGCTGCTATGGGTTTGTAGCAAGAACGTTTCTTACCTACGCAAAAGCCACAACGTGATATGCCAATTGCTATTTACCCTTCATAAGGACCCTTTTCATCGAATCCAATCCGACTAAAGTGGGAGAGACTGGCACCCGCTAGCCACCTTATGCAACAAGTACATGTCAGTCGGTGGAACCTGTCTCACGTAAGTGTACGTGTAAGGTCGGTCCGGGCCGCTTCATCCCACAATACCTTCGAAACAAGATTGGACTAGTAACGTTAAGCATATTGAACAAAATCAACGCCCACAACTACTTTGTGTTCTACTCGTGCATAAAATCTACGCAATAGACCTAGCTCATGATGCCACTTTTGGGGAAGGTAGCAGAAATTCAAAATTTTCTACGCATCAATCTATGGAGTAATCTAGCAACGAGGGGAAGGAGAGTGCATCTACATACCCTTGTAGATCGCTAAGCGGAAGCGTTCAAGTGAACGGGGTTGAAGCAGTCGTACTCGTTGTGATCCATATCACCGGAGATCCTAGTGCCGAACGGACGGCACCTCCACGTTCAACACATGTGCAGCCCGGTGACGTCTCCCGTGCCTTGATCCAGCAAGGAGAAAGGGAGAGGTTGGGGAAGACTCCATCCAGCAGCAGCACGACAGCGTGCTGGTGGTGGAGGAGCGTGGCAATCCTGCAGGGCTTCGCCAAGCACCGTGGGAGAGGAGGAGGACTTGGGAGAGGGGGAGGGCTACACCAGAACATGGGTGCGGCTGCCCTTCCACCCCCACATATTTATAGGGGCAAGGGAGAGGGGGGCCGGCCCCCTCAGATCCAATCTGAGGAGGGGCGACGGCAAGGGGGGTTGCCTTGCCCCCCAAGGCAAGGGGGCGCCCCCCTTTAGGGTTCCCCCAAAGCCCTAGGCGCCTTGGGCCCTGGTGGGGGGGGCAATAGCTCACCTGGGGCTGGTCCCCTCCCACACTTGGCCCATGCAGCCCTCTGGGGCCGGTGGTCCCACTTGGTGGACCCCGGGACCCTCCCGGTGGTCCCGGTACATTACCGATAGCACCCGAAACTTTTCCGGTGACCAAAACAGGACTTCCCATATATAAATCTTTACCTCCAGACCATTCCGGAACTCCTCTTGATGTCCAGGATCTCATCTGGGACTCCGAACAACATTCGGTAACCACATACAAACTTCCTTTATAACCCTAGCGTCATCGAACCTTAAGTGTGTAGACCCTACGGGTTCGGGAACCATGCAGACATGACCGAGACAACTCTCCGGCCAATAACCAACAGCGGGATCTGGATACCCATGTTGGCTCCCACATGTTCCATGATGATCTCATCGGATGAACCACGATGTCAAGGATTCAATCAATCCCGTATACAATTCCCTTTGTCTAGCGGTATTGTACTTGCCCGAGATTCAATCGTCGGTATGCCGATACCTTGTTCAATCTCGTTACCGGCAAGTCTCTTTACTCGTTCCGTAACACATCATCCCATGATCAACCCCTTGGTCACATTGTGCACATTATGATGATGTCCTACCGAGTGGGCCCAGAGATACCTCTCCGTCACACGGAGTGACAAATCCCAGTCTCGATTCGTGCCAACCCAACAGACACTTTCGGAGATACCCGTAGTGCACCTTTATAGCCATCCAGTTACGTTGTGATGTTTGGTACACCCAAAGCATTCCTATGGTATCTGGGAGTTGCACAATCTCATGGTCTAAGGAAATGATACTTGACATTAGAAAAGCTTTAGCATACGAACTACATGATCTTTGTGCTAGGCTTAGGATTGGGTCTTGTCCATCACATCATTCTCCTAATGATGTGATCCTGTTATCAACGACATCCAATGTCCATGGTCAGGAAACCGTAACCATCTATTGATCAACGAGCTAGTCAACTAGAGGCTTACTAGGGACATGGTGTTGTTTATGTACCCACACATGTATCTAAGTTTCCTATCAATACAATTATAGCATGGATAATAAATGATTATCATGAACAAGGAAATATAATAATAATAACTAATTTATTATTGTCTCCAGGGCATATTTCCAACAGTGTCAACGCTTCCGTTGCCGGTCTACCAGGGTACGTAGACAATACTCTCCCCTCTCGTTGCTATGCATCACCATGATCTTGCGTGTGCGTAGATTTTTTTTTGAAATTACTATGTTCCCCAACAGCGGCATCCGAGCCTAGGTTTTAGGCGTTGATGTTATATGCACGAGTACAACACAAGTGAGTTGTGGGCGATACAAGTCATACTGCTTACCAGCATGTCATACTTTGGTTCGGCGGTATTGTTGGATGAAGCGGCCCGGACCGACATTACGCGTACGCTTACGCGAGACTGGTTCTACCGACGTGCTTTGCACACAGGTGGCTGGCGGGTGTCAGTTTCTCCAACTTTAGTTGAACCGAGTGTGGCTACGCCCGGTCCTTGCGAAGGTTAAAACAGCACCAACTTGACAAACTATCGTTGTGGTTTTGATGCGTAGGTAAGAACGGTTCTTGCTAAGCCCGTAGCAGCCACGTAAAACTTGCAACAACAAAGTAGAGGACGTCTAACTTGTTTTTGCAGGGCATGTTGTGATGTGATATGGTCAAGACGTGATGCTATATTTTATTGTATGAGATGATCATGTTTTTTAACCGAAGTTATCGGCAACTGGAGGAGCCATATGGTTGTCTCTTTATTCTATGAAATGCAAAGGCCCTGTAATTGCTTTACTTTATCACTAAGCGGTAGCGATAGTCGTAGAAGCAATAGACGGCGTAAACGACAATGATGCTACGATGGAGATCAAGGTGTCGCGCCGGTGACGATGGTGATCATGGAGGTGCTTCAGAGATGGAGATCACAAGCACAAGATGATGATGGCCATATCATATCACTTATATTGATTGCATGTGATGTTTATCTTTTATGCATCTTATCTTGCTTTGATTGACGGTAGCATTATAAGATGATCTCTCACTAAATTTCAAGATAAAAGTGTTCTCCCTGAGTATGCACCGTTGCCAAAGTTCGTCGTGCCTAGACACCACGTGATGATCGGGTGTGATAAGCTCTACGCCATCTACAACGGGTGCAAGCCAGTTTTGCACACACAGAATACTTAGGTTAAACTTGACGAGCCTAGCATATGCAGATATGGCCTCGGAACACTGAGACCGAAAGGTCGAGCGTGAATCATATAGTAGATATGATCAACATAGTGATGTTCACCATTGAAAACTACTCCATTTCACGTGATGATCAGTTATGGTTTAGTTGATTTGGAGCACGTGATCACTTAGAGGATTAGAGAGATGTCTTTCTAAGTGGGAGTTCTTAAGTAATATGATTAATTGAACTTAAATTTATCATGAACTTAATACTTGATAGTATCTTGCTTGTCTATGTTGATTGTACATAGATGGCCCATGCTGTTGTTCGGTTGAATTTTAATGCGTTCCTTGAGAAAGCAAAGTTGAAAGATGATGGTAGCAATAACACGGACTGGGCCCGTAACTTGAGGATTATCCTCATTGCTGCACAGAAGAATTACGTCCTGGAAGCACCGCTGGGTGCCAGGCCTGCTGCAGGAGCAACACCAGATGTTGTGACCGTCTGGCAGAGCAAAGCTGATGACTACTCGATAGTTCAGTGTGCCATGCTTTACGGCTTAGAATCGGGACTTCAATGACATTTTGAACGTCATGGAGCATATGAGATGTTCCAGGAGTTGAAGTTAATATTTCAAGAAAATGCCCGGATTGAGAGATATGAAGTCTCCAATAAGTTCTATAGCTGCAAGATGGAGGAGAATAGTTCTGTCAATGAGCATATACTCAAGATCTCTGGGTATAATAATCACTTGATTCAACTGGGAGTTAATCTTCCGGATGATAGCGTCATTGACAGAATTCTCCAATCACTGCCACCAAGCTACAAAAGCTTTGTGATGAACTATAATATGCAAGGGATGGAAAAGGCAATTCCCAAGCTCTTCGCAATGCTAAAGGCTGCGGAGGTAGAAATCAAGAAGGAGCATCAAGTGTTGATGGTCAACAAGACCACTAGTTTCAAGAAAAAGGGCAAAGGGAAGAAGAAGGGGAACTTCAAGAAGAACAACAAGCAAGTTGCTGCTCAGGAGAAGAAACCCAAGTCTGGACCTAAGCCTGAAACTGAGTGCTTCTACTGCAAGCGGACTTGTCACTGGAAGCGGAACTGCCCCAAGTATTTGGCGGATAAGAAGGATGGCAAGGTGAACAAAGGTATATGTGATATACATGTTATTGATGTGTACCTTACTAGAGCTCGCAGTAGCACCTGGGTATTTGATACTGGTTCTGTTGCTAATATTTGCAACTCGAAATAGGGACTACGGATTAAGCAACACTGGGCAAGGACGAGGTGACGATGCGCGTGGGAAATGGTTCCAAAGTCGATGTGATCGCGGTCGGCACGCTACCTCTACATCTACCTTCGGGATTAGTATTAGACCTAAATAATTGTTATTTGGTGCCAGCGTTGAGCATGAACATTATATCTGGATTTTGTTTGATGCGAGATGGTTATTCATTTAAATCAGGGAATAATGGTTGTTCTATTTATATGAGTAATATCTTTTATGGTCATGCACCCTTGAAGAGTGGTCTATTTTTGATGAATCTCGATAGTAGTGATACACATATTTATAATGTTGAAGCCAAAAGATGCAGAGTTGATAATGATAGTGCAACTTACTTGTGGCACTGCCGTTTGGGTCATATCAGTGTAAAGCGCATGAAGAAACTCCATACTGATTGACTTTTGGAACCACTTAATTATGAATCACTTGGTACTTGCGAACCGTGCCTTATGGGGAAGATGACTAAAACGCCGTTCTCCGGTACAATGGAGAGAGCAACAGATTTATTGGAAATCATACATAAAGATGTATGTGGTCCAATGAATGTTGAGGCTCGTGGCGGATATCGTTATTTTCTCACCTTCACAGATGATTTGAGCAGATATGGATATATCTACTTAATGAAACATAAGTCTGAAACATTTGAAAAGTTCAAAGAATTTCAGAGTGAAGTTGAAAATCATCGTAACAAGAAAATAAAGTTTCTACGATCTGATCGTGGAGGAGAATATTTGAGTTACGAGTTTGGTCTACATTTGAAACAAAGTGGAATAGTTTCATAACTCATGCCACCAGGAACACCACAGCGTAATGGTGTGTCCGAACATCATAATTGTACTTTACTTGATATGTTGTGATCTATGATGTCTCTTACTTATTTACCGCTATCGTTTTGGGGTTATGCTTTAGAGACGGCCGCATTCACGTTAAATAGGGCACCATAAAAATCCGTTGATACGACGCCTTACGAACTGTGGTTTGGCAAGAAACCAAAGTTGTCTTTTCTAAAAGTTTGGGGCTGTGATGCTTATGTGAAAAAGCTTCAACCTGATAAGCTCGAACCCAAATCGGAGAAATGTGTCTTCATAGGATACCCAAAGGAAACTGTTGGGTACACCTTCTATCACAGATCTGAACGCAAGACATTCGTTGCTAAGAATGGATCCTTTCTAGAGAAGGAGTTTCTCTCGAAAGAAGTGAGTGGGAGGAAAGTAGAACTTGATGAGGTAATTGTACCTGCTCCCTTATTGGAAAGTAGCTCACCACGGAAATCTGTTCCTGTGACACCTACACCAATTAGTGAGGAAGTTAATGATGATGATCATGGAACTTCAGATCAAGTTGTTACTGAACCTCGTAGATCAACCAGAATAAGATCCACACCAGAGTGGTATGGTAATCCTGTTCTGGAAGTCATGTTACTAGACCATGATGAACCTATGAACTATGAAGAAGCGACGGTGAGCCCAGATTCCGCAAAATGGCTTGAGGCCATGAAATCTGAGATGGGATCCATGTATGAGAACAAAGTGTGGACTTTGGTTGACTTGCCCAATGATCGACAAGCAATTGAAAATAAATGGATCTTCAAGAAGAAGACTGACGCTAACGGTAATGTTACTGTCTACAAAGCTCGACTTGTCGCAGAAGGTTTTTGACAAGTTCAAGGGATTAACTACGATGAGACTTTCTCACCCGTAGCGATGCTTAAGTCTGTCCGAATCATCTTAGCGATTGCCTCATTTTATGATTATGAAATATGGCAGATGGATGTCAAAACTGCATTCCAGAATGGGTTTCTGGAAGAAGAGTTGTATATGATGCAACCAGAAGGTTTTGTCGATCCAAAGGGAGCTAACAAAGTGTTCAAGCTCCAGCGATCCATTTATGGATTGGTGCAAGCCTCTCGGAGTTGGACTAAACGCTTTGATAGTGTGATCAAAGCATTTGATTTTGTACAAACTTTTGGAGAAGCCTGTATTTACAAGAAAGTGAGTGGGAGCTTTGTAGCATTTCTGATATTATATGTGGATGACATATTGCTGATCGGAAATGATATAGAATTTCTGGATAGCATAAAGGGATACTTGAATAAGAGTTTTTCAATGAAAGACCTCGGTGAAGCTGCTTACATATTGGGCATTAAGATCTATAGAGATAGATCAAGATGCTTAATTGGACTTTCACAAAGCACATACCTTGAAAAAGTTTTGAAGAAGTTCAAAATGGATCAAGCAAAGAAAGGGTTCTTGCCTGTGTTACAAGGTGTGAAGTTGAGTAAGACTCAAAGCCCGACCATTGCAGAAGATAGAGAGAACATGGAAGATGTTCCCTATGCTTCAGCCATAGGCTCTATCATGTATGCAATGCTGTGTACCAGACCTGATGTGTGCCTTGCTATAAGTCTAGCAGGGAGATACCAAAGTAATCCAGGAGTGGATCACTGGACAGCGGTCAAGAACATTCTGAAATACCTGAAAAGGACCAAGGATATGTTTCTTGTATATGGAGGTGACGAAGAGCTCATCGTAAATGGTTGCGTTGATGCAAGCTTTGACACTGATCCGGATGATTCTAAATTGCAAACCGGATACGTGTTTACATTGAACGGTGGAGCTGTCAGTTGGTGCAGTTTTAAACAAAGTGTCGAGGTGGGATCTACGTGTGAAGCGGAGTTCATAGCTTCTTCGGAAGCAGCAAATGAAGGAGTCTGGATGAAGGAGTTCATATCCGATCTAGGTGTCATACCTAGTGCATCGGGTCCAATGAAAATCTTTTGTGACAATACTGGAGCAATTTCCTTAGCGAAGGAATCCAGATTTCACAAGAGAACCAAGCACATCAAGAGACGCTTCAATTCCATCCGGGATCTAGTCTAGGTGGAAGACATAGAAATTTGCAAGATACATAAGGATCTGAATGTTGTAGAGCCGTTGACTAAGCCTCTTCCACGAGCAAAACATGATCAACACCAAGACTCCATGGGTGTTAGAATCATTACTGTGTAATCTAGATTATTGATTCTAGTGCAAGTGGGAGACTGAAGGAAATATGCCCTAGAGGAAATAATAAAGTAGTTATTTATTTCCTTATATCATGATAAATGTTTATTATTCATGCTAGAATTGTATTAACTGGTAACATAATACTTGTGTGAATACATAGACAAACAGAGTGTCACTAGTATGCCTCTACTTGACTAGCTCGTTGATCAAAGATGGTTATGTTTCCTGACCATAGACATGTGTTGTCATTTGATTAATGGGATCAAATCATTAGGAGAATGATGTGATTGACTTGACCCATTCCATTAGCTTAGCACTTAATCGTTTACTATTCTGCTATTGCTTTCTTCATGACTTATACATGTTCTTATCACTATGAGATTATGCAACTCCCGTTTACCGGAGGAACACTTTGTGTGCTACCAAACGTCACAACGTAACTGAGTGATTATAAAGGTGCTCTACAGGTGTCTCCGAAGGTACTTGTTGGGTTGGCGTATTTCGAGATTAGGATTTGTCACTCCGATTGTCGGAGAGGTATCTCTGGGCCCACTCGGTAATGCACATAACTTAAGCCTTGCAAGCATTGCAACTAATGAGTTAGTTGCGGGATGATGTACTACGGAACGAGTAAAGAGACTTGCCGATAACGAGATTGAACTAGGTATGGAGATACCGACGATCGAATCTCGGGCAAGTAACATACCGATGACAAAGGGAACAACATATGTTGTTATGCGGTTTGACCGATAAAGATCTTCGTAGAATATGTAGGAACCAATATGAGCATCCAGGTTCCGCTATTGGTTATTGACCGGAGACGTGTCTCGGTCATGTCTACATAGTTCTCGAACATGTAGGGTCCGCACGCTTAAAGTTTGGTGACGATCGTAATTAGGGTTTTTGTGTTTTGATGTACCGAAGGTTGTTCGGAGTCCCAGATGTGATCACGGACATGGCGAGGAGTCTCGAAATGGTCGAGACATAAAGATTGATATATTGGAAGCCTATATTTGGGTATCGGAATCGTTCCGGGTGAAATCGGGATTTTACCGTAGTACCGGGGGGTTACTGGAACCTCCCGGGGGTTAATGGGCCTACATGGGTCCTAAGGGAGAAGAGGAGAGCCGGCCAGGGTAGGCCACGTGCCCCCTCCCCCCTAGTCCGAATAGGACAAGGAAGGGGGGCGGCGCCCCCCTTTCCTCTTTCCCCCTTCCCCTTTCCTTCTCCAACAAGGCAAGAGAGGGGAGTCCTACTCCCGGTGGGAGTAGGACTCCTCCAGGCGCACCCCTGGGGGCCGGCCGCACCTCCCCCCTCCCTCCTTTATATACGGGGGCAGGGGGCACCCCATGACACACAAGTTGATCTTCGTGATCGTTCCTTAGCCGTGTGCGGTGCCCCCCTCCACCATATTCCACCTCAGTCATATCGTAGCGGTGCTTAGGCGAAGCCCTGCGTCGGTAGAACATCATCACCGTCATCACGCCGTCGTGCTGACGAAACTCTCCCTCAACACTCGGCTGGATCGGAGCTCGAGGGACATCATCGAGTTGAACGTGTGCAGAACTCGGAGGTGCCGTACGTTCGGTACTTGGATCGGTCGGATTGGGAAGACGTACGACTACTTCCTCTACGTTGTGTCAATGCTTCCGTTGCCGGTCTACGACGGTACATAGATAATACTCTCCCCTCTCGTTGCTATGCATCACCATGATCTTGCGTGCGCGTAGGAATTTTTTTGAAATTACTACGTTCCCCAACAATTCGGACACCGGAAGAGTTCCGGGTAAAACCAGAGTGCCGGAGGGATTACCGGAACCCCCCAGGGGGAACTAATGGGCCACTATGGCCTTAGTAGAGAGAGAGGAGGGCAGCCAGGGCAGGCCACCCAACCCTTCGAGTCCAAATAGGATAAGGGAAGGGGGGCGGCGCCCACCTTTCCTACTCCCTCTCCCTCTCCTTCCTTCCCCCTCTCTTCCTAGTGATTGAATCCTACTGGGAATAGTAGTCCTAGTAGGACTCACTCTCCTTGGGCGCACCCCTAGGGGCCGGCCGGCCTCCCCCTTTCTCCTTTATATATGGGGGCAGGGGGACACCCTAGAACACACATGTTTCTCTTAACCGTGTGTGGTGCCCCCCTCCATAGTTACACACCTCGATCATACCATCGTAGTGCTTAGGCGAAGCCTGCGCTGGTAGCATTATCATCATCGTCACCACGCCGTCGTGCTGACGGAACTCACCCTCGTCCTCAACTGGATCAAGATCATGAGGGACATCATCAAGCTAAACGTGTGCTGAACTCGGAGGTGCCGTACGTACGGTACTTGATCGGTTGGATCGCGAAGAAGTTCGACTATATCAATCGCATTATTGAAACACTTCTGCTTTCTGTCTACGAGGGTACGTGGACACACTCTCCCCTCTCGTTGCTATGCATCACCTAGATAGATCTTGCGTGATCATAGGATTTTTTTTAAAATTACCGTGTTCCCCAACAGTGGTATCAGAGCCAGGTCTATGCATAGATGTTATATGCACGAGTAGAACACAAAGAGTTGTGGGCGATAATAGTCATACTGCTTACCACCAACATCTTACTTTGATTCGGCGGTATTGTTGGATGAAGCGCCCCGGACCGGCATTACATGACCACGTTCATGAGACTGGTTCAACCGACGTGGTTATGCCCATAGATGGTTGGCAGGTGTCTGTTTCTCCAGCTTTAGTTGAATCAAGTTTGACTACGGCCGGTCCTTGTTGAAGGTTAAAATAGGACACTTGACAAAAAATCGTTGTGGTTTTTGATTTGTAGGTAAGAACGGTTCTTGCTAGAAGCCCGTAGCAGCCACATAAAACTTGCAACAACAAAGTAGAGGACGTCTAACTTGTTTTTGCAGGGCTTGCTGTGATGTGATATGGTCAAGACATGATGTGATATAAATTGTTATATGAGATGATCATATTTTGTAATAGAGTTATCGGCAACTAGCAAGAGCCATATGGTTGTTGCTTTATTGTATGCTATACAATCGCCATGTAATTGTTTTACTTTATCACTAAGCGGTAGAGATAGTCGTAGTAACAATAGTTGGCGAGACGACAACGATGCTACGATGGAGATCAAGGTGTCGCACCGGTGTAAAGCACATGAAGATACTCCATAAAGATGGATTTTCGGAATCACTTGGTTATGAATCATTTGATGCTTGCGAACCGTGCCTTTTGGGCAAGATGACTAAAACTCCGTTCTCCAGAACAATGGAATGAGCTACTGACTTGTTGGAAATAGTACATACTGATGTATGCAGACCAATGAGTATTAAGGCTCGTGGCGGGTATCGTTATTTTCTGACCTTCATAGATGATTTGAGCATATATGGGTATATCTACTTGATGAAACATAAGTATGAAATAGTTGAAAGGTTCAAAGAATTTCAGAGTGAAGTGGAAAATCATCATAACAAGAAAATAAAGTTTCTGCGATCTGATCGTGGAGATAAATATTTGAGTTACAAGTTTGGCCTTCAGTTAAAATAATGTGGAATAGTTTCACAAACTCATGCCACCTGGAACACCACAGCGTAACGGTGTGTCCGAACGTCATAACCGCACTTTATTTGATATGGTGTGAGCAATGATGTCTCTTACCATTTACCAATATCGTTTTGGGGTTATGCATTAGAGATAGCTACATTCATGTTAAATAGGGCACCATCTAAATCCATTGAGACGACACGTATGAACTATGGTTTAGCAATAAACCTAAGATGTCATTTCTTAAAGTTTGGAGTTGCGATGCTTATGTGAAAAAGTTTCAACCTGATAAGCTCGAACCCAAATTGGAGAAATGTGTCTTCATAGGATACCCAAAGGAAACTGTTGGGTACACCTTCTATCACAGATCCGAAGGCAAGGCATTCGTTGCCAAGAATGGATCCTTTCTAGAGAAGAAGTTTCTCTCGAAAGAAGCGAGTGGGAGAAAAGTAGAACTTGATGAGGTAATAGTACCTTCTCCTGAATTGGAAAATAGTTCATCACTGAAATCAGTTCCAGTGATTCCTACACCAATTAGTGAGGAAGCTAATGATGATGATCATGAAACTTCAGATCAAGTTACTACAGAACCTCATAGGTCTTCCAGAGTACGGTCCGCACCAGAGTGGTACGCTAATCTGTTCTGAAAGTCATGTTACTAGACCATGATAAACCTACGAACTATGAGGAAGCGATGATGAGCCCAGATTCCACGAAATGGCTGGAGGCCATGAAATCTGAGATAGGATCCATGTATGAGAACAAAGTGTGGACTTTGGTGGACTTGCCCGATGATCGGCAAGCCATAGAAAATAAATGGATCTTCAAGAGGAAGACGGACGTTGATAATAGTGTTACTATCTACAAAGCTCGAATTGTCGCAAAAAGGTTTTCGACAAGTTCAAGGTGTTGACTATAATGAGATTTTCTCAACTGTAGCGATGCTTAAGTCTGTCCAAATCATGTTAGCAATTGCCACATTTTATGAAATCTGGCAAATGGATGTCAAAACTGCATTCCTTAATGGTTTTCTTAAAGAAGAGTTGTATATGATGCAACCAGAAGGTTTTGTCAATACTAAAGGTGCTAACAAAATGTGCAAGCTCCAGCGATCCATCTATGGACTGGTGCAAGCATCTCGGAGTTGGAATATACGCTTTGATAAGTTGATCAAATCATATAGTTTTATACAAACTTGCAATGAAGCCTATATTTACAATAAAGTGAGTGGGAGCACTACAGCCTTTCTGATAAGTATATGTGAGTGACATATTGTTGATCATAAATGATGTAGAATTTTTCTGGAAAGCATAAAGAAGTGTTTGAAAGGAGTTCTTTAAAAGAAAGACCTCAGTAAAGCTACTTACATATTGAGCATCAAGATCTATTGAGATGGATCAAGACGCTTGATAAGATTTTCAATGAGTACATACCTTGACAAGATTTTGAAGTAGTTCAAAATGGAACAGTCAAAGAAAGAGTTCTTGCCTGTGTTGCAAAGGTATGAAATTGAGTAAGACTCAAATCCCGACCACGGCAGAAAATAGAAAGAGAATGAAAGTCATTCCCTATGCCTCAGTCATAGGTTCTATAAAAGTATGCCATGCTATGGACCAAATCTATTGTATACTATGCCCTGGTTTGGCAAGGGAGTACAATGGTGATCTAGGAGTAGATCACTGGACATTGGTCAAAATTATCCTTAGTGGAATAAGGATATGTTTCTCGATTATGGAGGTGACAAGAGGTTCATCATAAAGGGTTACGTCGATGCAAGATTTGACACTGATCCAGATGACTCTAAGTCTCAATCTGGATACATATTGAAAGTGGGAGCAATTAGCTAGAGTAGCTCCGTACAGAGCATTGTAGACAAAGAATATTTTTGCAAAATACATACGACTCTGAATGTGACAGACCCGTTGACTAAACTTCTCTCACGAGCAAAACATGATCACACCTTAGTACTCTTTGGGTGTTAATCACATAGCAATGTGAACTAGATTATTGACTCTAGTAAACCCTTTGGGTGTTGATCACATGACGATGTGAACTATGGGTGTTAATCATATACAGATATGAATATTGGTGTTAAATCACATGGCGATGTGAACTAGATTATTGACTCAAGTGCAAGTGGGAGACTGAAGGAAATATGCCCTAGAGGCAATAATAAAGTTATTATTTATTTCCTTATATCATGATAAATGTTTATTATTCATGCTAGAATTGTATTAACCGAAAACATAATACTTGTGTGAATGCATAGACAAACAGAGTGTCACTAGTATGCCTCTACTTGACTAGCTCGTTGATCAAAGATGGTTATGTTTCCTGACCATAGACATGTGTTGTCATTTGATTAATGGGATCACATCATTAGGAGAATGATGTGATTGCCTTGACCCATTCCATTAGCTTAGTATTTGATCGTTTAGTATTCTGCTATTGCTTTCTTTATGAATTATACATGTTCCTATGACTATGAGATTATGCAACTCCCGTTTACCGGAGGAACACTTTGTGTGCTACCAAACGTCACAACATAACTAGCTGATTATAAAGGTGCTCTACAGGTGTCTCCGAAGGTACTTTTTGAGTTGGCGTATTTCGAGATTAGGATTTGTCACTCCGATTGTCGGAGAGGTATCTCTGGGCCCACTAGGTAATGCACATCACTTAAGCCTTGCAAGCATTGCAACTAATGAGTTAGTTGCAGGATGATGTATTATGGAACGAGTAAAGAGACTTGCTGCTAACGAGATTCAACTAGGTATGGAGATACCGACGATCGAATCTCGGGCAAGTAACATACCGATGACAAAGGGAACAACGTATGTTGTTATGCGGTTTGACCGATAAAGATCTTCGTAGAATATGTAGGAACCAATATGAGCATCCAGGTTCCGCTATTGGTTATTGACCGGAGACGTGTCTCGGCCATGTCTACATAGTTTTCGAACCCGTAGGGTCCGCATGCTTAAAGTTAGATGACGGTTATATTATGAGTTCGGACTCCCGGATGTGATCACGGACATGACGAGGAGTCTCGAAATGGTCGAGACATGAAGATTGATATATTGGATGACTATATTTGGACACCGGAATGGTTCCGGGGGTTATCGGATATATACCGGAGTACCGGGGGGTTACCGGAACCCCCCGGAGGTTAATGGGCCTCATGGGCCCAAGTGGAGGAAGAGGAGAGGCGGCCAAGGGGCAGCCGCGCGCCCCTCGCCCCAAGTCCGAATTGGACAAGGAGGGGGGCGGCGGCCCCCTTTCCTTTCCCCCTCTCTCTCCTTCCTTCTCCTCTCCTACTCCAACAAGGAAGGGGGAGTCCTACTCCCGGTGGGAGTAGGACTCCTCATGGGGCGCGCCAAGGATGGCCGACCCCCTCCCCATCCTCCACTCCTTTATATACAGGGAGGGAGGCATCCCCTTGAGATACAACAATTGATCCTTGAGATATCTTAGCCGTGTGCGGTGCCCCCTCCACCATAGTCCACCTCGACAATATCGTAGCGGTGCTTAGGCGAAGCCCTGCATCGGTAGAACATCATCATCATCACCATGACGTTGTGCTGAAGGAACTCTCCCTCAAAGCTCGGCTGGATCGGAGTTCGAGGGACGTCATCGAGCTAAATGTGTGCTGAACTCGGAGGTGCCGTGCTTTCGATACTTGATCGGTCGGATCGTGAAGACGTACGACTACATCAACCGCGTTGTGCTAACGCTTCCGCTTTCGGTCTACGAGGGTACGTGGACACACTCTCCCCTCTCGTTGCCATGCATCACCATGATCTTGTGTGTGCATAGGATTTTTTTTTGAATTACTACATTCCCCAACATGAGCACCATTGCATTCCAAGAAGAGATAAGAAACTGATCACATCATCTGTGATTGCTACAAAATATGGCAGGCTTATAAGAGCAAATCCAAGTTGGAAGTTAGAAGATTTGAGAAAAACTGTACTTGAGGACTTATTTGCTGATGTCACAGTTGCACAGTGCAAGAAGGCAAAGAGAATGGTCATGCAGAAACTATTGCATTCCACTGAAGGAGAGTACTCCAAATTATTTAATTATCAGTTAGAGCTCGCGAGAAGTAATCCTGGAAGCACAGTAGTAGTGAAGTTGGACCAAAATGAAAAGGATGGGTCATATGTATTCCAAAGGTTTTACATGTGTTTTGATGCCTTGAAGAAAGGTTTCTTGGCAGGTTGTAGAAAAGTTATAAACCTTGATGGTTGTTTTTTCAAAGGTGCTTGCTATGGACAGATGTTGTGTGCTATAGGAAGAGATGCAAATAACCAGATGTATCCTATTGCTTGGGCTATTGTGGAGAAAGAAAATTATGAGTCATGGTT
The DNA here is from genome assembly GCF_002162155.2 of Triticum dicoccoides. NCBI lineage: Eukaryota > Viridiplantae > Streptophyta > Magnoliopsida > Poales > Poaceae > Triticum > Triticum dicoccoides. The sequence continues at coordinate 79,282,096 of NC_041393.1, forward strand.
CTGGTTTCTTGCCAAAATAAACCATGACTTGAAAATAAGCAATCAAGGAGATGGATATGTATTTATGTCAGATCAGCAAAAGGGACTTATAGGGGCAATGGAGGACATTTTTCCTAAAGCTGAGCATAGAATGTGTGCAAGACACATATATGCTAATTGGAAGAAAAAACACCCAGACCATGATCTTCAGAAAAGGTTTTGGAGATGTGCAAAATCACCAAACAAAGTGATTTTCAACTACAACAGGGCAAGGCTAGCACAATTTACTATTGAGGGTGCAAAAGATATGATGAACACTGATCTAGTTCATTCGAGTAGGGCCTACATGAAGCTGGGGTCCAATTGTGATTCAGTTGATAACAACATGTGTGAATCTTTCAACAACTACATCATGTTAGCTAGGTACCTTGCTATTGTCTCAATGCTTGAGTGGATCAGGTGCAAAATTATGGTGAGGGTACAAGAAAATAGAGGGAAGTCAGTTAACTGGAAAGGAACTATATGTACCAACATTTTCAAAAAATTAAAGCAAAACATAAGGAGATCAGGTTTCTGTCATGTGCTGTGGAATGGGAAAGATGGATTTGAAGTGCAAGAGCATGATAAATTCAAATTTACTGTTAACTTGCAGCTCTGGACTTGCTCATGTAGATATTGGCAGCTGTCAGGTTTACCATGCTACCATGCCATTAGTGCTATCTATAAAACAGGACATAAAATTGATGATTATATTGCTCCTTGTTACTCTGTAGATGTGTACAACAAGATATATGCTTCAAAACCAGGTTAAGATGACACTTGTTAGTAGTAATGAAAACTTGGTTGCTTTTTGTTTGTACTAATGAAAACTTGTTTGCAGGCTGCTGATATAACAGGCAAGGCACTGGTTGTGCAACCTAGGCCACAGAAGATGGAAGTTAGAAGAAAACCAGGCACTCTGAAGATCAATGAGCCTACATCTCAACAAAGCTCACAACCAAGCTCTGAAACTAGACTTCCACAACATTGTGTGTTCAACCTTGCTGCATACAAGGAGGCACTAAATGCTAAGAAATGGCCATCCATTTGATTACAACATTGTGCTCTACCTAGTTGTAATACTGTGCCACAACATTTGTGCTACACTTGTGCTAAATTTCTGCTTCTGTTCATTTGAGGCACAATTTCTGCTAGTATAATTTTCTAGATTGAAACAAAGAGGACAACAGAGTTGAAAACATTAATGCTTAAACATCTTTACTATATTTGTTCACTGCATTTGTTCAGTACATAACTTAAACTCTGACAGTGCATACTGAACTGCATTTCTCCACTACTTAACTACAAACGTAACTGCATTTCTCCAGTACATAACTAGAAACTTAACTAGAAACTCTCAGTGCATACTGAACTAGAAACTTAACTGCATTTCTCCTGCATCTCCTTCATCTTCACTTCTACATTTCTTCACTTCTTGATGCGGTCTCCTTCATCTTCTGCATTTCTTCACTTCTGCATCTCCTTCATCTTCTTGATGCGGTCGGAGTGGCGAATGCCGACGCGGATGTAGGTCTCCGCCTCGATTGGCATGCTCCTGTCGCCGAGCTGCGGGATCCCCAGTGCCACCATGTACATGTTGTTGTCGACAGGCGCCACCTCCCCCTCGCTGTCGTCCTCCACATCCACCACCACCTGCTCCCCCTCGCTGTTGTCCTCCACATCCACCACCACCTGCTCCCCCTTGCTGTCATCCTCATCATCTTCATTGTACTCTCCGTCGCTATCAGAATGGACAGAGTATGAGATTATGCAACTCCCGAATACCGGAGGAACACCTTGTGTGCTATCAAATGTCACAACGTAAATGGGTGATCATAAAGACGCTCTACAGGTGTCTCCCAAGGTGTTTATTGGGTTGGCATAGATCGAGATTAGCATTTGTCACTCCGTGTTTCGAAGGGGTATCTCTGGGCCCTCTCGGTAATACTCATCACTATAAGCCTTGCAAGCAATGTGACAAATGAGTTAGTTGCAGGATGAAGTATTACGCAACGAGTAAAGAGACTTGCCGGTAACAAGATTGAACTAGGTATGATGATACCGACGATCGAATCTTGGGCAAGTAACATACCGATGACAAAGGGAACAACGTATGTTGTTACGCGGTTTGACCGATAAAGATCTTTGTAGAATATGTAGGAACCAATATGAGCATCCAGGTTCCACTATTGGTTATTGACCGGAGATGTGTCTCGATCATGTCTACATAGTTCTCGAACCCGTAGGGTTCACACGCTTAACATTCAATGACGATATGTATTATGAGTTATGTGTTTTCGATGATAGAAGTTTGTTCGGAGTCCCGGATGAGATCATGGACGTGACGAGGAGTCTCAAAATGGCTGAGACATAAAGATTGATATATTGGACCATGTTATTCGTGAAGGAAATATGCCCTAGAGGCAATAATAAAGTTGTTATTTATTTCCTTATATCATGATAAATGTTTATTATTCATGCTAGAATTGTATTAACCAGAAACATAATACTTGTGTGAATACATAGACAAACAGAGTGTCACTAGTATGCCTCTACTTGACTAGCTCGTTGATCAAAGATGGTTATGTTTCCTGACCATAGACATGTGTTGTCATTTGATTAACGGGATCACATCATTAGGAGAATGATGTGATTACCTTGACCCATTCCATTAGCTTAGTATTTGATCGTTTAGTATTCTGCTATTGCTTTCTTTATGACTTATACATGTTCCTATGACTATGAGATTATGCAACTCCCGTTTACCGGAGGAACACTTTGTGTGCTACCAAACGTCACAACGTAACTGGCTGATTATAAAGGTGCTCTACATGTGTCTCCGAAGGTACTTGTTGAGTTGGCGTATTTCGAGATTAGGATTTGTCACTCCGATTGTCGGAGAGGTATCTCTGGGCCCACTCGGTAATGCACATCACTTAAGCCTTGCAAGCATTGCAACTAATGAGTTAGTTGCAGGATGATGTATTATGGAACGAGTAAAGAGGCTTGCCGCTAACGAGATTGAACTAGGTATGGAGATACCGACGATCGAATCTCGGGCAAGTAACATACCGATGACAAAGGGAACAACGTATGTTGTTATGCGGTTTGACCGATAAAGATCTTCGTAGAATATGTAGGAACCAATATGAGCATCCAGGTTCCGCTATTGGTTATTCACCGGAGACGTGTCTCGGTCATGTCTACATAGTTCTCGAACCCGTAGGGTCCGCACGCTTAAAGTTTGGTGACGATCGTAATTAGGGTTTTTGTGTTTTGATGTACCGAAGGTTGTTCGAAGTCCCAGATGTGATCACGGACATGACGTGGAGTCTCGAAATGGTCGAGACATAAAGATTGATATACTGGAAGCCTATATTTGGATATCGGAATCGTTCCGGGTGAAATCGGGATTTTACCGGAGTACCGGGGGGTTACCGGAACACCCCCGGGGTTTAATGGGCCTACATGGGCCCTACGGGAGAAGAGGAGGGCCGGCCAGGGCAGGCCGCACGCCCCCTCCCCCCTAGTCCGAATAGGATAAGGAAGGGGGGCCCTTTCCTCTTTCCCCCTTCCCCTTTCCTTCTCCAACAAGGCAAGAGGGGGTAGTCCTACTCCCGATGGGAGTAGGACTCCTCCAGGCGCACCCCTAGGGGCCGGCCGCACCTCCCACTTCCCTCCTTTATATACGTGGGGCAGGGGGACACCCCATAACACACAAGTTGATCTTCGTGATTGTTCCTTAGCCGTGTGCGGTGCCCCCTCCACCATATTCCACTTCGGTCATATTGTAGCGGTGCTTAGGCGAAGCCCTGCGTCGGTAGAACATCATCACCGTCATCACGCCGTCGTGCTGATGAAACTCTCCCTCAACACTAGGCTGGATCAGAGCTCGAGGGACGTCACCGAGTTGAACGTGTGCAGAACTCGGAGGTGCCGTACATTCGGTACTTGGATCGGTCGGATTGGGAAGACGTACGACTACTTCGTCTATGTTGTGTCAACGATTCCGTTGCCGGTCTATGAGGGTACGTAGACAATACTCTCCCCTCTCGTTGCTATGCATCACCATGATCTTGCGTGTGCGTAGAATTTTTTCTGAAATTACTATGTTCCCCAACAATGGCATCCGAGCCTAGGTTTTATGCGTTGATGTTATATGCACGAGTACAACACAAGTGAGTTGTGGGCGATACAAGTCATACTGCTTACTAGCATGTCATACTTTGGTTCGGCGGTATTGTTGGATGAAGCGGCCCAGACCGACATTACGCGTACGCTTACGGGAGACTGGTTCTACCGACGTGCTTTGCACACAGGTGGCTGGCGGGTGTCAGTTTCTCCAACTTTAGTTGAACCGAGTGTTGGTACACCCGGTCCTTGTGAAGGTTAAAACATCACCAACTTGACAAACTATCATTGTGGTTTTGATGCGTAGGTAAGAACGGTTCTTGCTAAGCCCGTAGCAGCCACGTAAAACTTGCAACAACAAAGTAGAGGACGTCTAACTTGTTTTTGCAGGGCATGTTGTGATGTGATATGGTCAAGACGTGATGCTATATTTTATTGTATGAGATGATCATGTTTTGTAACCGAAGTTATCGGCAACTGGCAGGAGCCATATGGTTGTCGCTTTATTGTATGAAATGCAAATGCCCTGTAATTGCTTTACTTTATCACTAAGCGGTAGCGATAGTCATAGAAGCAATAGACGGCGTAAACGACAACGATGCTACGATGGAGATCAAGGTGCCGCGCCGGTGACGATGGTGATCATGGAGGTGCTTCAGAGATGGAGATCACAAGCACAAGATGATGATGGCCATATCATATCACTTATATTGATTGCACGTGATATTTCTCTTTTATGCATCTTATCTTGCTTTGATTGTTGGTAGCATTATAAGATGATCTCTCACTAAATTTCAAGATAAAAGTGTTCTCCCTGAGTATGCACCGTTGCCAAAGTTCGTCGTGCCCAGACACCACGTGATGATCGGGTGTGATAAGCTCTACGTCCATCTACAACGGGTGCAAGCCAGTTTTGCACACGCAGAATACTCAGGTTTAACTTGACAAGCCTAGCATATGCATATATGGCCTCGGAACACTAAGACCGAAAGGTCGAGCGTGAATCATATAGTAGATATGATCAACATAGTGAGTTTCACCATTGAAAACTACTCCATTTCACGTGATGATCGGTTATGGTTTAGTTGATTTGGATCACGTGATCACTTAGAGGATTAGAGAGATGTCTTTCTAAGTGGGAGTTCTTAAGTAATATGATTAATTGAACTTAAATTTATCATGAACTTAGTACCTGATAGTATCTTGCGTGTCTATGTTGATTGTAGATAGATGGCCCGTGATGTTGTTCCGTTGAATTTTAATGCGTTCCTTGAGAAAGCAAAGTTGAAAGATGATGGTAGCAATTACACAGACTGGGTCCGTAACTTGAGGATTATCCTCATTGCTGCACAGAAGAATTACGTCCTGGAAGCACCGCTGGGTGCCAAGCCTGCTACAGGAGCAACACCACATGTTGTGAACGTCTGGCAGAGCAAAGTTGATGACTACTCGATAGTTCAGTGTGCCATGCTTTACGGCTTAGAACCGGGACTTCAACGGTGTTTTGAACATCATGGAGCATATGAGATGTTCCAGGAGTTGAAGTTAATATTTCAAGCAAATGCCCGGATTGAGAGATATGAAGTCTCCAATAAGTTCTATAGCTGCAAGATGGAGGAGAATAGTTCTGTCAGTGAGCATATACTCAAGATGTCTGGGTATAATAATCACTTGATTCAACTGGGAGTTAATATTCCGGATGATAGCTCCATTGACATAATTCTCCAATCACTGCCACCAAGCTACAAAAGCTTTGTGATGAACTATAATATGCAAGGGATGGAAAATACAATTCCCGAGCTCTTCGCAATGCTAAAGGTGCGGAGGTAGAAATCAAGAAGGAGCATCAAGTGTTGATGGTCAACAAGACCACTAGTTTCAAGAAAAAGGGAAAAGGGAAGAAGAAGGGGAAATTCAAGAAGAACAACAAGCAAGTTGCTGCTCAGGAGAAGAAACCCAAGTCTGGACCTAAGCCTGAAACTGAGTACTTCTACTGCAAGCAGACTGGTCACTGGAAGCGGAACTGCCCCAAGTATTTGGCGGATAAGAAGGATGGCAAGGTGAACAAAGGTATATGTGATATACATGTTATTGATATGTACCTTACTAGAGCTCGCAGTAGCACCTGGGTATTTGGTACTGGTTCTGTTTCTAATATTTGCAACTCGAAACAGGGACTACGGATTAAGCGAACACTGGCCAAGGACGAGGCGACGGTGCGCGTGGGAAATGGTTCCAAATTCGATGTGACCGCGGTCGGAACGCTACCTCTACATCTACCTTCGGGATTAGTATTAGACCTAAATAATTGTTATTTGGTGCCAGCGTTGAGCATGAACATTATATCTGGATCTTGTTTGATGCGAGACGGTTATTCATTTAAATCAGAGAATAATGGTTGTTCTATTTATATGAGTAATATCTTTTATGGTCATGCACCCTTGAAGAGTGGTCTATTTTTGATGAATCTCGATAGTAGTGATACACATATTCATAATGTTGAAGCCAAAAGATGCAGAGTTGATAATGATAGTGCAACTTACTTGTGGCACTGCTGTTTGGGTCATATCGGTGTAAAGCGCATGAATAAACTCCATACTGATGGACTTTTGGAACCACTTAATTATGAATCACTTGGTACTTGCGAACCGTGCCTTATGGGCAAGATGACTAAAACGCCGTTCTCCGGTACAATGGAGAGAGCAACAGATTTATTGGAAATCATACATACAGATGTATGTGGTCCAATGAATGTTGAGGCTCGTGGCAGATATCATTATTTTCTCACCTTCACAGATGATTTGAGCAAATATGGATATATCTACTTAATGAAACATAAGTCTGAAACATTTGAAAAGTTCAAAGAATTTTAAAGTGAAGTTGAAAATCATCGTAACAAGAAAATAAAGTTTCTACGATCTGATCGTGGAGGTGAATATTTGAGTTACGACTTTGGTTTACATTTGAAACAAAGCGGAATAGTTTTGCAACTCACGCCATCCGGAACACCACAGCGTAATGGTGTGTCCGAACGTCGTAATCGTACTTTACTTGATATGGTGCGATCTATGATGTCTCTTACTGATTTACCGCTATCGTTTTGGGGTTATGCTTTAGAGACGGCCGCATTCACGTTAAATAGGGCACCATGAAAATCCGTTGATAAGACACCTGAAATGTGGTTTGGCAAGAAACCAAAGTTGTCGTTTCAAAAGTTTGGGGCTACAATGCTTATGTGAAAAAGCTTCAACCTGATAAGCTCGAACCCAAATCGGAGAAATGTGTCTTCATAGGATACCCAAAGGAAACTGTTGGGTACACCTTCTATCACAGATCCGAACGCAAGACATTCATTGCTAAGAATGGATCCTTTCTAGAGAAGGAGTTTCTCTCAAAAGAAGTGAGTGGGAGGAAAGTAGAACTTGAGGAGGTAACTGTACCTGCTCCCGTATTGGAAAGTAGCTCATCACAGAAATCTGTTCCTGTGACACCTACACCAATTAGTGAGGAAGTTAATGATGATGATCATGGAACTTCAGATCAAGTTGTTACTGAACCTCGTAGATTAACCAGAATAAGATCCGCACCAGAGTGGTACGGTAATCCTGTTATGGAAGTCATGTTACTAGACCATGATGAACCTACAAACTAGGAATAAGCGATGGTGAGCCCAGATTCCGCAAAATGGCTTGAGGCCATGAAATCTCAGATGGGATCCATGTATGAGAACAAAGTGTGGACTTTGGTTGACTTGCCCAATGATCGGCAAGCAATTGAAAATAAATGGATCTTCAAGAAGAAGACTGACGCTGACGGTAATGTTACTGTCTACAAAGCTCGACTTGTCACAAAAGGTTTTCGACAAGTTCAAAGGATTGACTATGATGAGACTTTCTCACCCATAGCGATGCTTAAGTCTGTTCGAATCATGTTAGCGATTGCCGCATTTTATGATTATGAAATATGGCAGATGGATGTCAAAACTGCATTCCTGAACGGGTTTCTGGAAGAAGAGTTGTATATGATGCAACCAGAAGGTTTTGTCGATCCAAAGGGAGCTTACAAAGTGTGCAAGCTCCAACGATCCATTTATGGACTGGTGCAAGCCTCTCGGAGTTGGAATAAATGCTTTGATAGAGTGATCAAAGCTTTTGGTTTTGTACAGACTTTTGGAGAAGCCTGTATTTACAAGAAAGTGAGTGGGAGCTCTGTAGCATTTCTGATATTATATGTGGATGACATATTGCTGATCAGAAATGATATAGAATTTCTGGATAGCATAAAGGGATACTTGAATAAGAGTTTTTCAATGAAAGACCTCGGTGAAGCTGCTTACGTATTGGGCTTTAAGATCTATAGAGATAGATCAAGACGCTTAATTGGACTTTCACAAAGCACATACCTTGACAAAGTTTTGAAGAAGTTCGAAATGGATCAAGCAAAGAAAGGGTTCTTGCCTGTGTTTCAAGGTGTGAAGTTGAGTAAGACTGAAAGCCCGACCACTGCAGAAGATAGAGAGAAGATGAAAGATGTTCCCTATGCTTCAGCCATAGGCTCTATCATGTATGCAATGCTGTGTACCAGACCTGATGTGTTCCTTGCTATAAGTCTAGCAGGGAGGTACCAAAGTAATCCAGGAGTGGATCACTGGACAGCGGTCAAGAACATCCTGAAATACCTGAAAAGGACTAAGGATATGTTTCTCGTATATGGAGGTGACAAAGAGCTCATCGTAAATGGTTACGTTGATGCAAGCTTTGACACTGATCCGGACGATTCTAAATCGCAAACCGGATACGTGTTTACATTGAACGGTGGAGCTGTCAGTTGGTGCAGTTCTAAACAAAGCGTCGTGGCGGGATCTACGTGTGAAGCGGAGTACATAGCTGCTTCGGAAGCAGCAAATGAAGGAGTCTGGATGAAGGAGTTCATATCCGATCTAGGTGTCATACCTAGTGCATCGGGTCCAATGAAAATCTTTTGTGACAATACTGGAGCAATTGCCTTAGCGAAGGAATCTAGATTTCACAATAGAACCAAGCACATCAAGAGACGCTTCAATTCCATCCGGGATCTAGTCCAGGTGGGAGACATAGAAATTTGCAAGATACATACGGATCTGAATGTTGCAGACCCGATGACTAAGCCTCTTCCACGAGCAAAACACGATCAACACCAAGACTCCATGGGTGTTAGACTCATTACTGTGTAATCTAGATTATTGACTCTAGTGCAAGTGGGAGACTGAAGGAAATATGCCCTAGAGGCAATAATAAAGTTGTTATTTATTTCCTTATATCATGATAAATGTTTATTATTCATGCTAGAATTGTATTAACCGGAAACATAATACTTGTGTGAATACATAGACAAACAGAGTGTCACTAGTATGCCTCTACTTGACTAGCTCGTTAACCAAAGATGGTTATGTTTCCTGACCATAGACATGTGTTGTCATTTGATTAACAGGATCACATAATTAGGAGAATGATGTGATTGAGTTGACCCATTTCGTTAGCTTAGCACTTGATCGTTTAGTATTCTGCTATTGCTTTCTTCATGACTTATACATGTTCCTATGACTATGAGATTATGCAACTCCCGTTTATCGGAGGAACACTTTGTGTGCTACCAAATGTCACAACGTAACTGAGTGATTATAAAGGTGCTCTACAGGTGTCTCCGAAGGTACTTGTTGGGTTGGCGTATTTCGAGATTAGGATTTGTCACTCCGATTGTCGGAGAGGTATCTCTGGGCCCACTCGGTAATGCACATCACTTAAGCCTGGCGAGCATTGCAACTAATGACTTAGTTGCGGTATGATGTATTATGGAACGATTAAAGAGACTTGCCGGTAACGAGATTGAACTAGGTATGGAGATACCGACGATCGAATCTCGGGCAAGTAACATACCGATGACAAAGGGAACAACTTATGTTGTTATGCGGTTTGACCGATAAAGATCTTCGTAGAATATGTAGGAACCAATATGAGCATCCAGGTTCCGCTATTGGTTATTCACCGGAGACGTGTCTCGGTCATGTCTACATAGTTCTCGAACCCGTAGGGTCTGCACGCTTAAAGTTTGGTGACGATCGTAATTAGGGTTTTTGTGTTTTGATGTACCGAAGGTTGTTTGGAGTCCCGGATGTGATCACGGACATGACGAGGAGTCTCGAAATGGTCGAGACATAAAGATTGATATATTGGAAGCCTATATTTGGATATCGGAATCGTTCCGGGTGAAATCGGGATTTTACCGGAGTACCGGGGGGTTACCGGAACCCCCCGGGGGTTAATGGGCCTACATGGGCCCTAAGGGAGAAGAGGAGGGCCGTCCAGGGCAGGCCGCGTGCCCCCTCCCCCCTAGTCCGAATAGGACAAGGAAGGGGGGGCTTTCCTCTTTCCCCCTTCCCCTTTCCTTCTCCAACAAGGCAATAGGGGGGAGTCCTACTCCCGATGGGAGTAGGACTCCTCCAGGCGCACCCCTAGGGGCCGGCCGCACCTCCCCCTCCCTCCTTTATATACGGGGGTAGGGGGGCACCCCATAACACACAAGTTGATCTTCGTGATTGTTCCTTAGCCGTGTGCGGTGCCCCCCTCCACCATATTCCACCTCGGTCATATTGTAGCGGTGCTTAGGCGAAGCCCTGCGTCGGTAGAACATCATCACCGTCATCACGCCGTCATGTTGACGCAACTCTACCTCAACACTCAGCTGGATCAGAGCTCGAGGGACGTCACCGAGTTGAACGTGTGCAGAACTCGGAGGTGCCGTATGTTCGGTACTTGGATCGGTCGGATCGGGAAGACGTACGACTAGTTCCTCTACGTTGTGTCAACGCTTCCATTGCCGATGTACGAGGGTACATAGACAATACTCTCCCCTCTCGTTGCTATGCATCACCATGATCTTGCGTGTGCGTAGGAAAATTTTGAAATTACTATGTTCCCCAACAATTCGGACACCGGAAGGGTTCCGGGTAAAACAAGAGTGCCGGAGGGATTACCGGAACCCCCCAAGGGGAACTAATGGGCCACTATGGCCTTAGTAGAGAGAGAGGAGGGCAGCCAGGGCAGGCCACCCACCCCTTCGAGTCCAAATAGGATAAGGGAAGGGGGGCGGCGCCCACCTTTCCTACTCCCTCTCCCTCTCGTTCCTTCTCCCTCTCTTCCTAGTGATGGAATCCTACTAGGACTAGTAGTCCTAGTAGGATTCACTCTCCTTGGGCGCACCCCTAGGGGCCGGCCGGCCTCCCCCTTTCTTCTTTATATACGGGAGCAGGGGGACACCCTAGAACACACATGTTTCTCTTAACCGTGTGCGGTGCCCCCCTCCATAGGTACACACCTCGATCATACCATCGTAGTGCTTAGGCGAAGCCTGTGCTAGTAGCATTATCATCATCGTCGCCACGCCGTCGTGCTGACAGAACTCACCCTCGTTCTCAACTGGTTCAAGATTATGAGGGACATCATCAAGCTAAACGTGTGCTAAACTCGGAGGTGTCGTACGTATGGTACTTGATCGGTTGGATTGCGAAGAAGTTCGACTATATCAATCGCGTTATTGAAACTCTTCTGCTTTTTGTCTACGAGGGTACGTGGACACACTCTCCCCTCTCGTTGTTATGCATCACCTAGATAGATCTTGCGTGATCATAGGATTTTTTTTTTAAATTACCGCGTTCCCCAACAATGGTATCAGAGCCAGGTCTATGCATAGATGTTATATGCACGAGTAGAACACAAAGATTTGTGGGCGATAATAGTCATACTGCTTACCACCAACATCTTACTTTGATTCGGCTGTATTGTTGGATGAAGCGGCCTGGACCGGCATTACATGACCACGTTCATGAGACTGGTTCTACCGACGTGCTTATGCCCATAGATGGTTGGTAGGTGTCTGTTTCTCCAACTTTAGTTGAATCGAGTTTGACTACGGCCGGTCCTTGTTGAAGGTTAAAATAGGACACTTGACGAAAAATCGTTGTGGTTTTTGATGTGTAGGTAAGAAAGGTTCTTGCTAGAAGCCCGTAGCAGCCACATAAAACTTGCAACAACAAAGTAGAGGACGTCTAACTTGTTTTTGCAGGGCTTGCTGTGATGTGATATGGTCAAGACATGATGTGATATAAATTGTTGTATGAGATGATCATGTTTTGTAACAGAGTTATCGGCAACTGGCAGGAGCCATATGGTTGTTTCTTTATTGTATGCTATGCAATCGCCATGTAATTGTTTTACTTTATCACTAAGCGGTAGCGATAGTCGTAGTAACAATAGTTGGCGAGACGACAACGACGCTACGATGGAGATCAAGGTGTCGCGCCAGTGTAAAGCGCATGAAGATACTCCATAAAGATGGATTTTCGAAATCACTTGGTTATGAATCATTTGATGCTTGCGAACCATTCCTTTTGGGCAAGATGACTAAAACTCCGTTCTCCAAAACAATGGAATGAGCTACTGACTTGTTGGAAATAGTACATACTGATGTATGCAGACCAATGAGTATTAAGGCTCGTGTTGGGTATCGTTATTTTCTGACCTTCACAGATGATTTGAGCATATATGGGTATATCTACTTGATGAAACATAAGTCTGAAATAGTTGAAAGGTTCAAAGAATTTCAGAGTGAAGTGGAAAATCATCGTAACAAGAAAATAAAGTTTCTGCGATCTGATCGTGGAGATGAATATTTGAGTTACAAGTTTGGCCTTCAGTTAAAATAATGTGGAATAGTTTCACAAACTCATGCCACCTGGAACACCACATCGTAACGGTATGTCCGAATGTCATAACCACACTTTATTTGATATGGTGTGATCAATGATGTCTCTTACCGATTTACCAATATCGTTTTGGGGTTATGCATTAGAGATAGCTGCATTCACGTTAAATAGGGCACCATCTAAATCCATTGAGACGACACGTATGAACTATGGTTTAGCAATAAACCTAAGATGTCGTTTCTTAAAGTTTGGAGTTGCGATGCTTATGTGAAAAAGTTTCAACCTGATAAGCTCGAACCCAAATCGGAGAAATGTGTCTTCATAGTATACCCAAAGGAAACTGTTGGGTACACCTTCTATCACAGATCTGAAGGTAAGACATTCGTTGCCAAGAATGGATCCTTTCTAGAGAAGAAGTTTCTCTCGAAAGAAGTGAGTGAGAGAAAACTAGAACTTGATGACGTAATAGTACCTTCTCCCGAATTGGAAAATAGTTCATCACTGAAATTAGTTGCAATGATTCCTACACCAATTAGTGAGGAAGCTAATGATGACGATCATGAAACTTCAGATCAAGTTACTACAGAACCTCATAGGTCTTCCAGAGTATGGTCCGCACCAGAGTGGTACGGTAATCCTGTTCTGAAAGTCATGTTACTAGACCATGATAAACCTACGAACTATGAGGAAGCGATGATGAGCCCAGATTCCACCAAATGGCTGGAGGCCATGAAATCTGAGATAGGATCCATGTATGAGAACAAAGTGTGGACTTTGGTGGACTTGCCCGATGATCGGCAAGCCATAGAAAATAAATGGATCTTCAAGAGGAAGACGGACGTTGATATTAGTGTTACTATCTACAAAGCTCGACTTGTCGCAAAAAGGTTTTCGACAAGTTCAAGGTGTTGACTATAATGAGATTTTCTCAACTGTAGCAATGCTTAAGTCTGTCCAAATCATGTTAGAAATTGCCACATTTTATGAAATCTGGCAAATGGATGTCAAAATTGCATTCCTTAATGGTTTTCTTAAAGAAGAGTTGTATATGATGCAACCAGAAGGTTTTGTCAATCCTAAAGGTGCTAACAAAATGTGCAAGCTCCAGCGATCCATCTATGGACTGGTGCAAGCATCTCGAAGTTGGAATATACGCTTTGATAAGTTGATCAAAGCATATAGTTTTATACGGACTTGCAGTGAAGCCTGTATTTAAAATAAAGTGAGTGGGAGCACTACAGCCTTTCTGCTAAGTATATGTGAGTGACATATTGTTGATCAGAAATGATGTAGAATTTTTCTGGAAAGCATAAAGAAGTGTTTGAAAGGAGTTCTTTAAAAGAAAGACCTCATTAAAGCTACTTACATATTGAGCATCAAGATCTATTGAGATGGATCAAGATGCTTGATAAGATTTTCAATGAGTACATACCTTGACAAGATTTTGAAGTAGTTCAAAATGGAACAGTCAAAGAAAGAGTTCTTGCCTGTGTTGCAAAGGTATGAAATTGAGTAAGACTCAAATCCCGACCACGGCAGAAAATAGAAAGAGAATGAAAGTCATTCCCTATGCCTCAGTCATAGGTTCTATAAAAGTATGCCATGCTATGGACCAAATCTATTGTATACTATGCCCTGGTTTGGCAAGGGAGTACAATGGTGATCTACGAGTAGATCACTGGACATTGGTCAAAATTATCCTTAGTGGAATAAGGATATGTTTCTTGATTATGGAGGTGACAAGAGGTTCGTCGTAAAGGGTTACATCGATGCAAGATTTGACACTGATCCAGATGACTCTAAGTCTCAATCTGGATACATATTGAAAGTGGGAGCAATTCGCTAGAGTAGCTCCGTACAGAGCATTGTAGACATAGAATATTTTTGCAAAATACATACGACTCTGAATGTGACAGACCCGTTGACTAAACTTCTCTCACGAGCAAAACATGATCACACCTTAGTACTCTTTGGGTGTTAATCACATAGCAATGTGAACTAGATTATTGACTCTAGTAAAACCCTTGGGTGTTGATCACATGACGATGTGAACTATGGGTGTTAATCATATACAGATATGAATATTGGTGTTAAATCACATGGCGATGTGAACTAGATTATTGACTCAAGTGCAAGTGGGAGACTGAAGGAAATATGCCCTAGAGGCAATAATAAAGTTATTATTTATTTCCTTATTTCATGATAAATGTTTATTATTCATGCTAGAATTGTATTAACCGGAAACATAATACATGTGTGAATACATAGACAAACATAGTGTCACTAGTATGCCTCTACTTGACTAGCTCGTTAATCGAAGATGGTTAAGTTTCCTAACCATAGACATGAGTTGTCATTTGTTTAACGGGATCACATCATTAGGAGAATGATGTGATTGACTTGACCCATTCTGTTAGCTTAGGACATGATCGTTTAGTATGTTGCTATTGCTTTCTTCATGACTTATACATGTTCCTATAACTACGAGATTATGCAACTCCTGTTTACCGGAGCAACACTTTGTGTGCTACCAAACGTCACAACGTAACTGGGTGATTATAAAGGTGCTCTACAGGTGTCTCTGAAGGTACTTGTTGGGTTGGCGTATTTCGAGATTAGGATTTGTCGCTCCGATTGTCAGAGAGGTATCTCTGGGCCCACTCGGTAATGCACATCACTATAAGCCTTGCAAGCATTGTAACTAATGAGTTAGTTACAGGATGATATATTATGGAACAACTAAAGAGACTTGCTGGTAACGAGATTGAACTAGGTATTGAGATACCGACGATCAAATCTCGGGCAAGTAACATACCGATGACAAAGGGAACACCGTATGTTGTTATGCGGTTTGACCGATAAAGATCTTCGTAGAATATGTAGGAACCAATATGAGCATCCAGGTTCCGCTATTGGTTATTTACCGAAGACGTGTCTCGGCCATGTCTACATAGTTTTCGAACCCGTAGGGTGTGCATGCTTAAAGTTAGATGACAGTTATATTATGAGTTTATGTGTTTTGATGTACCGAAGGTAGTTCGGAGTCGCGGATGTGATCACGGACATGACGAGGAGTCTCGAAATGGTCGAGACATGAAGATTGATATATTGTAGGACTATATTCGGACACCGGAATGGTTCCGGGGGCTATCGGATATATACCGGAGTACCAGGGGGTTACCAGAACCCCCCGGAGGTTAATGGGCCTCATGGGCCCAAGTGGAGGAAGAGGAGAGGCGGCCAAGGGGCAGCCGCGCGCCCCTCCCCCAAGTCCGAATTGCACAAGGAGGGAGGTGGCGACCCCCTTTCCTTTCCCCCTCTCTCTCCTTCCTTCTCCTCTCCTACTCCAACAAGGAAGGGGGGAGTCCTACTCCCGGTGGGAGTAGGACTCCTCATGGGGCGCGCCAAGGATGGCCGGGCCCCTCCCCCTCCTCCACTCCTTTATATACAGGGAGGGAGGCACCCCCTTGAGATACAACAATTGATCCTTGAGATATCTTAGCCGTGTGCGGTGCCCCCTCCACCATAGTGCACCTCGATAATATCGTAGCGGTGCTTAGGCGAAGCCCTGCATCGGTAGAACATCATCATCGTCACCATGCCGTCGTGCTGAAGGAACTCTCCCTCAAACTCGGTTGGATCGGAGTTCGAGGGACGTCATCGAGCTGAACATGTGCTGAACTCGGAGGTGCCGTGCGTTCGATACTTGATCGGTCGGATCGTGAAGACGTACGACTACATCAACCGCGTTGTGCTAACGCTTCCGCTTTCGGTCTACGAGGGTACATGGACACACTCTCCCCTCTTGTTGCTATGAATCACCATGATCTTGCGTGTGCATAGGATTTTTTTTTAAATTACTACGTTCCCCAACATGAGCACCATTGCATTCCAAGAAGAGATAACAAACTGGTCTCATCATCTGTGATTGCTACGAAATATGGCAGGCTTATAAGAGCAAATCCAAGTTGGAAGTTAGAAGATTTGAGAAAAACTGTACTTGAGGACTTATTTGTTGATGTCACAGTTGCACAGTGCAAGAAGGCAAAGAGAATGGTCATGCAGAAACTATTGCATTCCACTGAAGGAGAGTACTCCAAATTATTTAATTATCAGTTAGAGCTCGCGAGAAGTAATCCTGGAAGCACAGTAGCAGTGAAGTTGGACCAAAATGAAAAGGATGGGTCATATGTATTCCAAAGGTTTTACATGTGTTTTGATGCCTTGAAGAAAGGTTTCTTGGTAGGTTGTAGAAAAGTTATAAACCTTGATGGTTGTTTTTTCAAAGGTGCTTGCTATGGACAGATGTTGTGTGCTATAGGAAGAGATGCAAATAACCAGATGTATCCTATTGCTTGGGCTGTTGTGGAGAAAGAAAATTATGAGTCATGGTTCTGGTTTCTTGCCAAAATAAACCATGACTTGAAAATAAGAAATCAAGGAGATGGATATGTATTTATGTCAGATCAGCAAAAGGGACTTATAGGGGCAATGGAGGACATTTTTTCCTAAAGGTGAGCATAGAATGTGTGCAAGACACATATATGCTAATTGGAAGAAAAAAACACCCAGACCATGATCTTCAGAAAAGGTTTTGGAGATGTGCAAAATCACCAAACAAAGTGATTTTCAACTACAACAGGGCAAGGCTAGCACAATTTACTGTTGATGGTGCAAAAGTTATGATGAACACTGATCTAGTTCATTGGAGTAGGGCCTACATGAAGCTGGGGTCCAATTGTGATTCAGTTGATAACAACATGTGTGAATCTTTCAACAACTACATCCTGTTAGCTAGGTACCTTGCTATTGTCTCAATGCTTGAGTGGATCAGGTGCAAAATTATGGTGAGGGTACAAGAAAATAGAGGGAAGTCAGTTAACTGGAAAGGAACTATATGTCCCAACATTTTCGAAAAATTAAAGCAAAACATAAGGAGATCAGGTTTCTGTCATGTGCTGTGGAATGGGAAAGATGGATTTGAAGTGCAAGAGCATGAGAAATCAAATTTACTGTTAACTTGCAGCTCTGGACTTGCTCATGTAGATATTGGCAGCTGTCAGGTTTACCATCCTGCCATGCCATTAGTGCTATCTATAAAACAGGACATAAAATTGATGATTATATTGCTCCTTGTTACTCTGTAAATGTGTACAACAAGATACATGATCATTGCTTACAACCTTTGGAGGGAGAGGAGAGTTGGCCTATTTTAACAAATCCAAAGCCACAACCACCTGGTCACATTAGCTTGCCTGGAAGGCCTAAAACAGAAAGGAGGAGAGATTAAGGAGAAAAACCTAAGGGTACTAAGATGAGCAAAGTAGGTGGCAAGATCACTTGTAGTTCTTGCAAAAGGCAAGGACATAATAGATCAAGCTGTAAAAACAATGATGCATCTAAACATCATGGAAATGCACATTTGGTCAGAGAAGCTGCAAAACAAAAAAAGCAAGACAAAGAGGATTTTGATGCTCTTTAGACTCACAAAGCTATGCTTCAAAACCAGGTTAAGATGACACTTGTTAGTAGTAATGAAAACTTGGTTGCTTTTTGTTTGTTCTAATGAAAACTTGTTTGCAGGCTGCTGATATAGAAGGCAAGGCAGTGGTTGTGCAACCTAGGCCACAGAAGATGGAAGTTAGAAGAAAACCAGGCACTCTAAAGATCAATGAGCTTACATCTCAACAAAGCTCACAGCCAAGCTCTGAAACTAGACTTCCACAACATTGTGTGTTCAACCTTGCTGCATACAAGGAGGCACTAAATGCTAAGAAATGACCATCCATTTGATTACAACATTGTGCTCTACCTAGTTGTAATACTGTGCCACAACATTTGTGCTAAATTTCTGCTTCTATTCATTTGAGGCACAATTTCTGCTAGTATAATTTTCTAGATTGAAACAAAGAGGACAACAGAGTTGAAAACATTAATGCTTAAACATCTTTAGTATATTTGTTCACTGCATTTGTTTAGTACATAACTTAAACTCTGACAGTGCATACTGAACTGCATTTCTCCACTACTTAACTACAAACGTAACCGCATTTCTCCAGTACATAACTAGAAACTTAACTAGAAACTCTCAGTGCATACTGAACTAGAAACTTAACCGCATTTCTCCTGCATCTCCTTCATCTTCACTTCTGCATTTCTTCACTTCTTGATGCGGTCTCCTTCATCTTCTGCATTTCTTCACTTCTGCATCTCTTCATCTTCTTGATGCGGTCGGAGTGGCGAATGCCGACGCGGATGTAGGTCTCCGCCTCAATTGGCATGCTCTATCGCCGAGCTGCGGGATCCCCGGTGCCACCATGTACACATTGTTGTCGGCAGGCGCCACCTCCCCCTCGCTGTCGTCCTCCACATCCACTACCACATGCTCCACCTCGCTGTTGTCCTCTACATCCACCACCACCTGCTCCCCCTCGATGTCGTCCTCATCATCTTCACTGTACTCTCCATCGCTATCAGAATGGATAGTAACCTGCTTCACTGCAGCTGGTACAGTGACCACAACACCGACGAGACCTTCCACTGGAGGTGGAGGGGGGCGACGGCGAGAGCGGTAGTCATACGACCTAGCACGCTGACGCGGATCTGGTGACTTCTTCGCCTCATGCATAGCCCAAAGAAAAACTGAGACATGTGGAATTGCACGGCAGTCGGGGAACATTGCCTTCTTCTCAACATCAGTTGCCACGGTGATGAGGCCCCTGGCGTGGTACACGCACATCTGCAAGTTCGGAAATCTGTTGCAGATCTCCTCTACATCGGCCCTCTTCTCTAAATTCCCCTTGCAATACCTGCTGACAGTTTCCTCCCACCGCTCTTGAGCACGTCGAACATCTCTTGCAGCCTGCCTCTTCTTGGGCAGCATCACCGGCGTCGAGAAGCGAGGGGAGTGGTGGGTGAGAGGTGAAGGGAGTGGTGGATGAGAATGGGGAACGACTGGGCAAGCGGTGGGTGGGCGAGTGGTGTCTGGGCGAGCACTGGCTTTAAATGGGTGGGTGGGTGCCTGTCAAATTGTCACGCCCAAGATGCGACCCTATCCTAAAGGAACTCAAAGGTCCCACCAAGGATAGAAGCACATCTTGAAGACGCTTTTGCAAGGTGGATATCATTACATCAACATTACATAATAGATAGGGATACATACATAAGGCATACAATGCCACACGAATACAACATCATCTTACATAAGAGCACCATCCGACAACAGATGAAACACAAACAGAAACTCAAACGACATCCACCTTGCTAGCCCAGGCTGCCGACCTGGAACCTATCCCCTGATCGAAGAAGAAGTAGAAGAAGAACTCCAAAACAAGCAACATCGCTCTCGCATCATGAACATCGCATAAACTGTACCTACAACTGTTGTGGTAGTAATCTGTGAGCCACGAGGACTCAGCAATCCCATTACCATGGGTATCAAGACTAGTAAAGCTTAACGGGAAAGGAAGGGGTAAAGTGGTGAGGTTACAGCAGCGACTAAGCATATATGGTGGCTAACATACGCAAATGAGAGCGAGAAGAGAAGCAAAAGGAACGGCCGTGAAGCTAGCGATGATCAAGACGTGATCCGGAACTCCTACTTACGTCAAACATAACCCAAAACCATGTTCACTTCCCGGACTCCGCCGAGAAGAGACCATCACGGCTACACACACAGTTGATGCATTTTAATTCGTATCTGGTGTCAAGTTATCTACAACCGGACATTAACAAATTCCCATCTGCCACATAACCGCGGGCATGGCTTTCGAAAGTTCAAATCCTGCAGGGATGTCCCAACTTAGCCCATCACAAGCTCTCACAGTCAACGAAGGATATTCCTTCTCCCAGGAAGACCCGATCAGTCTCGGAATCCCGGTTTACAAGTCATTTCGACAATGGTAAAACAAGACCAGCAAGACCGCCCGATGCGCTGACATCCCGATAGGAGCTGCACATATCTCGTTCTCAGGGCAACACCGGATGAGCAATCCATACAACTAAAACCAGACCTCAAGTTTCCCTGAGGGGGCGCTGCAAAGGGCTCTGGTTCGGACCAGCACTGGCCTGGGGGGGCTAAATAAAGATGACCCTTGAGAGCACGACTCCCAAGGGAAAAATAGGTGGTGGTGAGGCAAATGGTAAAACCAAGGTTGGGCCTTGCTGGAGTAGTTTTATTCAAAACGAGCTGTCAAGGGGGTCCCATAAATCACACAACCACGTAAGGAACACAAAATCCAGGAACATAATACCGATATGACGGAAACTAGGGCGGCAAGAGTGGAATAAAACACCAGGCATAAGGCCGAGCCTTCCACCCTTTACCAAGTATATAGATGCATTAATTAAATAAGAGATATTGTGATATCTCAACATAATCCTGTCCACCATGGAGAAATCTTCAACTTCACCTGCAACTAACAACGCTATAAGAGGGGCTGAGCAAAGAGGTAACATAGCCAAGCAACGGTTTGCTAGGAAGGGTGAAAAGGTTAGGGGCTGACATGGCAATTGGGAGGCTTGATCAGCAAGAGATAGGCAGTGTGACAAAGCGATAGAACGAAGCAACTAGCATAGCAATGATAGTAGTGAGATCCAGGGTGACGGTCATCTTGCCTAAAATCCCGTTAGAAAGAAGAACGAGTCCGTGAATAAGATGAATGGGAGTAGTCGAATGAATCCTCACAATTGCAACATTATCGGAACTAAGAAGCAACACCGGAAAGAAACAAACAACATGGTAAATGCACAAGCATAAACATGGCATGATGCACAAACAAGTATGATGCAAGTCCGGTTAAATGAGGCATGTCATGGCAAAGTGCAACAAACAATACTACAAGTTAAGTGGAGCTAAATATGCAACGAGTTGCATATTGATGAAACACCACATCGATTATTTAGTTCTCTCTCAGTTTTGTACCCAACAATATTAAATGTTGTTAAACATGGCAAGAGGTGAAGTATAATAAAACTACCTATCTAGGCAACTTTAAATGAGGCCAGAACAACAAACAACAATTTCAGAAAATCCTCATGTCCATATTTCAAATTTGGTACTGTTCTTCCTATTACATAATTTTAGAGTTGTTAAACAGGAAAATAAAGTGCACCATGTTAAACTAGGCATTTTTTCCCACCCCATTTACATATAAAGTTTATTAAATTTGGAGCTACGGTTATTTAGTTATGAAATAAATCATTTTAACATGGCATTTGAGCAAGTTTAATCAAACAGCATGTTTAAACATATTTAACATGGATGAAAGTGGCAAATTATTAATCTACACAAAATTCTAAGCATTTTACATATATAAATCATTTTAATCCGATGCACGGTTTGTGAGATATTAAATGCATGAACATGAGGGTTTTTCTGTAAAATTGCAGTTCCTGAAAAAACAGCTAAAATCATCCAAAGGAAAAAAAACATGTCATGGGCCGAAACTGGCTGGCCCAACAGAGAGGAGGGGCTGTGGGCGCTCACCCATGGGCTTTAGCCCAGTTGGTGGATGCGGCTGAGGCGCGCTGGGCCTGGCGCAGATCTGGCCCAAACGGGCGACGCGCACGGTCAACGGGGACGAGCGGGCGAGCTGCTGCTGCTCGTTCCTGAAGAACGGAAACATCAGCAGGTTCAGGGCGACGGACGGCAGGAACGGCTGCCGGTGACGGACAGCGGGAACGGCTGCCGGCGACTTGGGACTTGGTGCAACGCTGGAGAGGAGGCAGGCTGCGGACTCGCTGTGGCTCGGACAGGGGAGGCAGAGAGGCCCGGTGGCACTGGGAGGAGATGCGGGCGAGGAACGGCAGTGCGGTGGCGGGATCCGGCCAGGAAGGGACGTGGCTGGACGAGGAGGTGGATCCAGCCGGATCTGAGGCGGGGAAGGGCGCGGGCGGCGCGGCAGAGACGCCTTCCTCTGTCTGCTCCCGACAGAAGGAGGCAGCGCGGCGTGGAATAGCGCTTGGGCTGCGGCATGGAGACGACGGCAGCGACGCGTACGGAGCTCCGGCGAGGCAATGCAGATGCGGAGAAGGCGGAAGGAGGCCGGAGGCGACGCTGGTTGGGGACGAGGAGGTCCTCGAGGCACAGGCGCATGGGGCTCGTCTGGTTCCTGTCCCTGGCGAAGAGAGATAGAGAGAGGGAAAGGAAGAGAGGGCACGAGGGAGGCCCGGCGGCGTGACCTGGAGGTGCTGGTGATCATCGGCGATGAGACGAGGCAGCAGGGTCGCGAGGAAGACAGCCGAGCTCTGGATCGGGAACTTGCCGGGGCGGAGGGGCTCATTCCCGGCGGCGACGGAGCTGCGGGCAACCAAGGCGCTGCTGTTGGAGATCGAGCTCGCTCGATCTGGAAGCCGTGGGGAGGATCTGTGGGAATGGGTGGATCGAGGGAGAGGAGATGGTTGGCCCGATGGGGAAAACGAGGAAGGAGGAAGCGGCTTCGGCTGGTGGAATTTGATCGGGAAGAGATCCCGAGGAAGAAAGTGGCGGCGGCCGAGACGGGATGGATGTGACATCTCCCTAGATTTTAGGGTTTTTTCTGGTTATATAGCAGGTAGGTTAGTTTAGGGGCTACTCGGGCCCTCTGATTATAATCGGACGGTCCGAGATAAATATGTTAGGAGAGTCAAAGAAGGAACTGAAGATGTTTTATAGATGTTAGGGGATGATCCGGATCCAACGGTGACGACAGCCCGGGTCGGGTTCAGGGAAGATTTCGGACGCGCGCGAGAGGTTTGAGCACTGTACAGAGAGGGATTAGGTGGTTTGACAAGACGGAATCAAAAACCCAGTTGGTTTGGAACGGTCAACGAAGGCAAAGCGGTCCGAGGGAAGGTGATGAAGGCAAAGGGAGAAACGGCAACGACGAGCAAATGCAAGTTTTGAAAAATGACGGCAATGAAGTGCCGATGCAATGCGAATGATGACATGAGATGAAATACCTGGCATGAACACAATGCAAAACAAAAGACAAAAACCCAACCACGAAGGAAATATCTTATCGCGTCTCCGGAAAAGGCAAGAGTTGGAGTTACGAATGTGGAAAGTTGTATCCGGGGCGTTACAACACTCCACCACTACGAGAGGATCTCGTCCCGAGATCTAGGATGGCACCGGAGGTAAAAGGAAGAGGAAGATAAGAGGTAAACTAAGTTGCTTCTTCGACAAACGAGTGAAAACCATGAACCTTGAGAGGTTGAGCAAAATGAAAGGAAGAAAACAACGAAGATGAGCAAAGTTGAAAACACTCCATTAGAAAAGAGGAAGAAGGGATACAACGAGAACCAAGAGGTTTAGTGATAAGATAGATATTGAAACCACTCCGGTTAAAACTAGATAGTGAAGGGATAAGATTGATATAGTTTGGGCAGCACTCCGACTGAAACAAGAAGGAAAACTTGATAGGATGAAAAGAACTTAAATGAGAACACAACACTCCGATTATATGGATAAGCAAGAAAATAACATGATCTTGATAAAACGAGATGATGGTTGAAGAGAGCAACATCACAATGCCTCCGGAAGAAAGAATAGAAGATAGATCATTGGAATAACAGAATGGAGAAGGAAATGCCAACTTCTGCCACAAATGAGCTTGGAAAGCACCCTTCCAAGAAGGTTAGAACGAAGTTGTTGGAAAACCAACAACAAAAGAATAAACTTGTTGTGGGCTTATGAGAATATCTCAAAATTATGAGGTGACAACCGGCCACTAACAAAAACAAATGGTTGGATTGACATGAACAAGGAGACGAAAAAAAAGCTTATTTCACCGGGAGGATGAATGAGGAAATTGGGTCCGTTATAAGCACCATAATAGCAACAATCCTTAGGGAAAGCTTTTGGTGAAATATAACCCAAGATAACTCCAACAAAAGATTGATTGGTTGAAAAGATCTCTTGAACAAACAGAAAATGATGGATTTAAATATGTCAGTCTTGAAAACTTGTGAATCATGAAACACGAAGGAAAATTATCAAGAATGGCATAACACCGCCTCAAAAGATAAGGTAGGAAGACTTGCACTTCGGATGCAAGATGAAGAATACTTGAACTCCTCAAAACAAAACATGTGTTGGGCACCATGTTTATTTTAGAGTATAGCTTGGCGGGTCATAACTTTGATAGAAGTCTTGAAGAACAATTGAAGAATGAAAAGAATCCTTGATGAACCATCATGTAGAGCCTCGATGAAGAACTCCGGTAATAAAAGGATGATAGAAAGAAAGAGAAGTTGAAAACACAAGGTGAAGCCTTGCAATGATTTAGATGGAGCTTCACGACGATATAACCGAGAAAACTTGGAACTCCGGAAAAGGAAAA
Source organism: Triticum dicoccoides (assembly GCF_002162155.2). NCBI lineage: Eukaryota > Viridiplantae > Streptophyta > Magnoliopsida > Poales > Poaceae > Triticum > Triticum dicoccoides. The sequence goes on from NC_041393.1 coordinate 79,307,308, forward strand.
TATGAAACACTAGAACCGAGAATTACTTCATCATGAACAATCTCCGAAAGAAAAGAATTGAATCACCTCAAGGAAATAAGAATAAGATTTATTGTATGCTTATCCTTCATCAAATTAAATTGATGACAAGCAATAGATTTGGCATACTACTTATTCCCGTAGAAAGGATTAAGAGAGATATAGCGCAAATTTGAGAAGGTATTGATGGAACCACCGGTGGGATTAAAAAGAACGAATGAAGTGATATGATAACAAAGGAAGTGAAATCTTGAATGAACCATCGTAAAAATTGCAAAAGAGAGTAGCAAGGGCACAATTCACCTGAAAGAATTTGAAAACGAATGAAGATACTTGAAGGGATTTAGATACATGAGAGTGAAGAGAACATGAACTGATTAGAGGATATTTGAACGATTCACCGGTAAGATTTGGAGAACGATAGCTACACGCTGAGAATGAAGAATTATGACCTGATGGCCTTCGGAGGAAAGAAATGGAAACAACTCACGAAATGCTCCGGATGGGTGAAAAGAATTCTCACAATCGAAAACAATTATGAGAGGATGGCATCAAGCTTGAACTACGCATCTTTGGAAGAACGGGTAAGGATTTAAGAGGAACTCTTCTTCGGTCTTCAAAATCCGAGAATGACGACGATAAACACCACCATGAATTATTGAGACACTCCAGAATGAAAATTAGAAAGGTTGACCCAACGACGAAAGAATTTGAAAGATCTTGCAGAAAGACATTTGACAGATGATAATTCATTCTTACATCAAACTTCGAAAAGAATTTGGGAATGGCTCCGGGAAAATTAGAAGAGTCAGGTAAGATCCTGGGAAAAGACCTGTGGGTTAGGGCCCACTAAAAAGATACACCGTTGAATGATTGAGTGAAAAGGGGGGATTGCCCCGGTTGAATTAAATGACTTGAATGAGATAATATTCTCCAAATAGCTTTAACGGATTGAGAATGGAAAAACGAGTCTTCCGAGATATCTTCAGCACTGCAGAACAAATGAATAGAGAGAAGTGAAATATTAAGAGGTGCACCAGTATGAAAAAGCATTTGAAACAAGGAAAAGAATATGATCAACACTGAAAACTTGAAATTAATCCACCGGAGAAGAATACGAGAATGAAGAATGATGAACTTGAAACTGTTGAGCATCTTCATGGGAAATCACCGGATAAGAACACTGAAAGAAAAGAATGAAGAGACTTCCCACAAATAAAATGATACATGATTAAGAAATCTGAGTCCTTGAATAAAAAGGGTGGGAGGGCGGGAAAACAAAGGCAACTTGGGGACGGATGAAACAAACACCGGTGAGAAAACTTAGAGTTGATCTTGCGGATGTTGAAAATGAACGGATCCACTTGAAGAGAAGCACACCGGTTGGAAAAGAGTTGACATGACAACCTCAGTGATCAAGAAGGATTAGTACTCCCATAGAAAATATGAGAACTCCGTTTAGAAAAGGTATGGAATCAACACTGGACATTGAAGCAACCCGAATACCACAAATAAAACAAAACAAAGGATTTGGCTTGCAGAATAAGCCGGAACAAACATATGATAGAGATTTCGTCCGAAGTTTTCGTGGTGGGGCCCACACGGGCTCGATCGTACAACACCATCATGTACAAGGCAGTGCACATGACATACGAAGTGTCCCCGAACCGGCATAGCCAAGGGCTCTTTAAGACATAATGAGACCACTGTAAAAACGACCGTGGATAGGCGGACCACTAGACGTCGAACCCCAATCTCATATCATGCATCTGTCGGAAAGATATTCTAGGAGCTACTTGAATTCCCACCTATGAACTCCTGAAACTTTCTGGTTATGCAATCTGGTGTTGGGGATACAGGGGAAGCAATAAATATCTCACCCAAACTAACAATCCCTACATCCAGCTGTATCCATCCGTCAACACATAACCAAGAAAACTCCAGAAATCGTGTACCTCAACCTTCCAAAAGCATCCATTATATGAGCTATGGCAATACTCCCGAACTCCCCAGTACTGGGTGACATCGAGGTTATATCACCAACAACTGCATAAAAGAGATTTTCGATGTCGGCAGAACTCAGGTATTCCAGAACTGCAATGATAAAATTGTGACGACAACACCTCGGAGCTCAACTCCCCGGGACACTGCCACACCCCCAAATGTCAGGAGGCACCAAGAATAATGTTCTCATCACAAAACCATCGGAATGATTCCAAGATACCCGCGTGATCCTAAATTTTTTTAGTGAAATTTGAGGAGAGGAAAGACAAAACATCTACGTCAGGAGTCCTCACCAGAGCTACGAAGGGGGCTGAGGAGTAAAAAAAAATCCTACTCTCCGATATATATAATCCTAAGACTCAAAATAGTTTTCTTCTAGACTCAACAACGGCCAACAATCAAGGGGGCTCCTATGGTCGGTCCAGGCTCTGATACCAACGTGTCACGCCCAAGATGCGACCCTATCCTAAAGGAACTCGAAGGTCCCACCAAGGATAGAAGCGCATCTTGAAGACGCTTTTGCAAGGTGGATATCATTACATCAACATTACATAATAGATAGGGATACATACATAAGGCATACAATGCCACACAAATACAGCATCATCTTACATAAGAGCACCATCCAACTATGGATGAAACACAAACAGAAACTCAAACGACATCCACCCTGCTAGCCCAGGCTGCCGACCTGGAACCTATCCCCCGATCAAAGAAGAAGTAGAAGAAGAACTCCAAAACAAGCAACATCGCTCTCGCGTCATGAACATCGCATAAACTATACCTGCAACTGTTGTGGTAGTAATCTGTGAGCCACGAGGACTCAGCAATCCCATTACCATGGGTATCAAGACTAGCAAAGCTTAATGGGAAAGGAAGGGGTAAAGTGGTGAGGTTGCAGCAGCGACTAAGCATATATGGTGTCTAACATACGCAAATGAGAGCGAGAAGAGAAGCAAAAGGAACGGTCGTGAAGCTAGTAATGATCAAGAGGTGATCTTGAACTCCTATTTACGTCAAACATAACCCAAAACCGTGTTCACTTCCCGGACTCCGCCGAGAAGAGTCCATGACGGCTACACACGCGGTTGATGCGTTTTAATTCGTATCTGGTGTCAAGTTATCTACAACCGGACATTAACAAATTCCCATCTGCCACATAACCGTGGGCACGACTTTCGAAAGTTCAAACCCTGCAGGGGTGTCCCAACTTAGCCCATCACAAGCTCTCACGGTCAATGAAGGATATTCCTTCTCCTAGGAAGACCCGATCAGTCTCAGAATCCCAGTTTACAAGACATTTCGACAATGGTAAAACAAGACCAGCAAGACCGCCCGATGCGCCGACATCCTGATAGGAGCTGCACATATCTCGTTCTCAGGGCAACACCGGATGAGCAATCCGTACAACTAAAACCAGACCTCAAGTTTCCATGAGGGGGCGCTGCAAAGGGCTCTGGTTCGGACCAGCACTTAGAGAAGCACTGGCCCCGGGGGGGGGGGCTAAATAAAGATGACCCTTGAGAGCGCGACTCCCAAGGGAAAAGTAGGTGGTGGTGAGGCAAATGGTAAAACCAAGGTTGGGCCTTGCTGGAGGAGTTTTATTCAAAGCATACTGTCAAGGGGTCCCACAAATCACCCAGCCGCGTAAGGAACGCAAAATACGGGAACATAATACCGATATGATGGAAACTAGGGCGGCAAGAGTGGAACAAAACACCAGGCGTAAGGCCGAGCCTTCCACCCTTTACCAAGTATATAGATGCATTAATTAAATAAGAGATATTGTGATATCCCAACATAATCTTGTCCACCATGGACCAATCTTCAACTTCACCTGCAACTAACAACGCTATAAGAGGGGCTGAGCAAAGCGGTAACATAGCCAAGCAACGGTCTGCTAGGAAGGGTGAAAAGGTTAGGGGCTGACATGGCAATTGGGAGGCTTGATCAGCAAGAGATAGGCAGCGCGGCAAAGCGATAGAATGAAGCAACTAGCATAGCAATGATAGTAGTGAGATCCAGGGTAACGGTCATCTTGCCCGAAATCCCGCTAGGAAGAAGAACGAGTCCGTGAAGAAGACGAACGGGAGTAGTCGAACGAATCCTCACAATCGCAACATTACCGGAACTAATAAGCAACACCGGAAAGAAACAAACAACATGGTAAATGCACAAGCATAAACATGGCATGATGCACAAACAAGTATGATGCAAGTCCGGTTTAATGAGGCGTGGCATGGCAAAGTGCAACAAACAATACTACAAGTTAAGTGGACCTCAATATGCAACGAGTTGCATATTGACGAAACAGCACATCGATTATTTAGTTCTCTCTCGATTTTGTACCCAACGATATTAAATGTTGTTAAATATGGAAAGAGGTGAAGTATAATAAAACTACCTATCTAGGCAAGTTTAAATGAGGCCGGAACAACAAACAACAATTCCAGAAAATCCTCATGTCCATATTTCAAATTTGGTACTGTACTACCTATTACATAATTTTAGAGTTGTTAAACAGGAAAATAAAGTGCACCATGTTAAACTAGGCATTTTTTCCCACCCCATTTACATATAAAGTTTATTAAATTTGGAGCTACGGTTATTTAGTTATGGAATAAATCATTTTAACATGGCATTTGAGCAAGTTTAATCAAACAACATGTTTAAACATATTTAACATGGATGAAAGTGGCAAATTATTAATCTACACAAAATTCTAAGAATTTTACATATATAAATCATTTTAATCCGATGCACGGTTTGTGAGATATTAAATGCATGAACATGAGGTTTTTTCTGTAAAACTGCAGTTCCTGAAAAAATAGCTAAAATCGTCCAAAGGAAAAAAACATGTCACGGGCCGAAACAGGCTGGCCCAACAGAGAGGAGGGGCTGTGGGCGCTCACCCATGGGCTTTAGCCCAGTCGGTGGATGCGGCTGAGGCGCGCTGGGCCTGGCACAGATCTGGCCCAAACGGGCGACGCGCACGGTCAACGGGGACGAGCGGGCGAGCTGCTGCTGCTCGTTCCTGAAGAATGGAAACAGCAGCAGGTTCAGGGCGACAGACGGCGGGAACGGCTGCCAGCGACGTGGGACTTGGCGCGACGCTGGAGAGGAGGCAGGCTGCGGACTCGCTGTGGCTCGGACAGGGGAGGCAGGGAGGCCCGGTGGCGCTGGGAGGAGCTGCGGGTGAGGAACGACAGCGCGGTGGCGGGATCCGGCCATGAAGGGTTGTGGCTGGACGAGGAGGTGGATCCAGCCAGATGTGAGGCGGGGAAGGGCACGGACGACGCGGCAGAGGCGCCTTCCTCTGTCTGCTCCCGACAGAAGGAGGCAGCGTGGCGCGGAATAGCGCTTGGGTTGCGGCACGGACACGATGACAATGACACATACGGAGCTCCGGCGAGGCGATGCAGATGCGGAGGAGGCGGAAGGAGGCCGGAGGAGACGCTGGTTGGGGACGAGGAGGTCCTTGAGGCACAGGCGCACGGGGCTCGTCTGGTTCCTGTCCCTGGCGAAGAGAGACAAAGAGAGGTGAGACAGGGAGAGGGAAAGGAAGAGAGGGCACGAGGGAGGCCCGGCGGCGTGACCTGGAGGTGCTGGTGATCGTCGGTGGTGAGATGAGGCGGTGGGGTTGCGAGGAAGACGGCCGAGCTCTGGATCGGGAACTTACCGGGGCGGAGGGGCTCGTTCCCGGCAGCGACGGAGCTGCGGGCAACTAAGGCGCTGCTGCTGGAGATCGAGCTCGCTCGATCTGGAAGCCGTGGGGAGGAGATGCGGGAATGGGTGGATCGAGGGAGAGGAGATGGTTGGCCCGATGGGGAAAACGAGGAAGGAGGAAGCGGCTTCGGTTGGTGGAACTGGATCGGGAAGAGATCCCGAGGAAGAAAGTGGCGGCGGCCGAGACGGGATGGATGGGACATCTCCCTAGATTTTAGGGTTTTGTCTGGTTATATAGCAGGTAGGTTAGTTTAGGGGCTACTCGGGCCCGCCGATTATAGTTGGACGGTTCGAGATAAATAGGTTAGGAGAGTCAAAGAAGAAACTGAAGATGTTTTATAGATGTTAGGGGATGATCCGGATCCAACGGTGACGACAACCCGGGTCGGGTTCGGGGAAGATTTCGGATGCGCGCGAGAGGTTTGAGCACTGTACAGAGAGGGATTAGGTGGTTTGACAAGAGGGAATCGAAAACCCAGTTGGTTTGGAACGGTCAGCGAAGGCAAAGCGGTCCGAGGGAAGGTGATGAAGGCAAAGGGAGAAACGGCAATGACGAGCGAATGCAAGTTTTGAAAAATGACGGCAACAAAGTGCCGATGCAATGCGAATGATGACATGAGATGAAATGCCTGACATGAACACAATGCAAAACAAAAGACAAAACCCAACCACGAAGGAAATATCATATCGCATCTCCGGAAAAGGCAAGAGTTGGAGTTACGAATGTGGATAGTTGTATCCGGGGCGTTACACAAATACAATGGGTGCTAAAAGTTTAGCAAACTACAGACAACGCTTCAGAAAAATTCAGTCAAAATGATGTAGGGCGAAACCCTAGGTGGACGATCTTTCATGTTTGGAGTGGATCCTACGGGGAAACATGAAGAACGCGCGGAAGAACACGAGGAAATCACGGGGAGGAACGAGAGAAACACTCAACCGACAAGAGATCAATCACACAAGGTCTAGATCATCGAAGCACGAGTAGCACGAGATACAAAGTCAACAATGGACGATACACGAGTAACCGTTCTTCTCCGTGAGGAGGTCTTGAATCCATGAGGGGATCTTCCCGTAAAGGGGTCTTGAATCCGCTTGGGGGATCTTCTCCGAAGAGGTCGTGAGCTCCGAGGAGAAGTAACCAAGTGGATGAGCAAGGCTCTCACACAAAATATGAGCTAAACCAATGCTAACTCTAACTAGGAAGAGGTGAGGGAGTATATATAGTGCTAGCCCACGAAGGGGTAAGTGAGGGCGAAGGGGTACATTGGCTCGGCCCAATACACTGTGCGCAGACAGGCCGGAAGTTCCGGGCCGGGCCGGAAGTTCCGGGCTTCGGAAGTTCCGGACAGGTTCCGGACGGGTTCCGGACTAACCAGAGAGTTGGCGCGCTCGGGGCTGGTCTGGACTCCGGGGGCCGGAGGTTCCGGGCAGGCCGGAAGGTCCGGGGGCCGGAAGTTCCAGGCAGGCCGGAAGGTCCAGGCTTTCCAGAAGCTTGTCCCTGCTTCTTTTCCTTCTCCTCTTCCATGCTTGGCCTGGTCCTTGGATCCTGCATGGTCGTCTCGGTTGTACCTGAGTGTGTGCAAGGTCCATGCATGAGGTATAGCCATGTCTCACATGAAAGTGAAGGTTCGAAGAGGAGTGAGTTCACCTTGTGCCCAATGGCGTATGGTCGAGGTCTCGTCATATGTCCTCTTGGGGCTTGGAGAGTGGTTAGAGTGTACATGGGATGAACGTGGGATGATCCGCATCATCTCCCCCCCCCCCTTGGGAAAGATCCGACCTCGGATCGTGATCCTCATCACCATGGAAACGGGTGTCATGGACGGACTTGTAGTTGGACGTAGGTGAAGGCATTGCACAATCCAAGTACTCCAAGGTGTCTCCGGTATGTGGTACATGCAAAATGAGCAATGGTATGGTATGCAAAGCATTCATGGGAACAAATGCAATCATTGTGCACACAATTGTGTTATGAGTATGAGCAATGCAACCACGGTGCAAAATGATGTCATAATGGGATGGTGCATCAAAAGCATGAACATAGCAATGGATGCTCAATATGTATATGTTATCATGCAATTGATGGTGGGCAATATGATCATGATGTATGAATATGCCATCAAGGAAGATCACAACAAATTTGCTAAGGAAGTGAACAAGCTCATATATCATGGATGACATGGGAATACAAGATGCAACAAGGCAATCATAATGTGAGTCAATCCATGCATGAGGTGCAAACTTGTGGTAAGTATGATATGTCCATCGAGCATGACATGAGGAAGCACAATCAACAAATATGGAGGTGTTGGTGTACCAATGCTCGATGTCGTGGCAAGAGTGGAGGTTCGAAGGTGCATCCAATAAGTCCGAGCGCTCCTCAATGTAAAGGTCCACAGAGCCAATCTCCAATGTCGCTCCTCCGTTCGCGAGATGTATCATGTAGACAACAAGAAGGAAACAACAATGAAAGAGTGACCCATCCAATATGCATATTTGAGGATGGCTCAAAGAGAAGGGGTTCACCTCAATAGAGTTCCCGAAGATGTTGGAGTTGTACATCATGTATGCCTTCACATAACCAATATTTCGCATAACAACACCGCCTTGTGAATCCTCCAAAATGAAAGAACATGATAAACACTCGGAAAAACAAATGAGGTTAGCGGAAATGCAAAACCTATCATTCGAGTGGTAAGATACCCAACAAGTGTATGCATCATGCTCATCATAAGAAAGTACAAGGGAGCATTTCATAGTATGGAGGCATATGATGCAAGAACAACCAAATGCAATAGGTTCAATCAAACAAGCATGCATCACAAGTAAGGTGTCAAAGTCTCTAAGATCAATAAGCATAATATGGTTGGACTCAATACAAGTGGATATGAAAGAGGCAACTAATGGACACAAGAGACAATGATCAAGATATATCACGTGAGAGGCATGAACATATTTGTCATCAACCCAAGAAAGCAAGCAATAGTGGAACATGGGTGATGAAACATAGCAAGCATACATAGCGATCAAGTCAAGCAAGCTAGTAGTGCAAAGATGCAACATACTAGAGGGAATCATGGCAAGCATGTCATGTGTGAAAATAGTGGGCATGAATAATGGACATGACATATCACAAGCATGAAAGCAAGATATGAGAAAAATATCATCAATGTATTGGCGAGAGACCATATGTAAATAGCAATGGGACATCATGACTCTCCCAAAACAACAAGCATCGATAGCATGGGGCACATGATAAACATGGCAATAGCAACAAGGATCTCCACCAAGCATGCAAATACACATAGGGTCAATCATGGGTAGATGCAAGCAAGGGTCACAATTGCATGGCAAAGGCTTAGAAGCAAGTATAAAATGCAAATTGAACACGGTAAAATGAGCATAAGGTGACAAGTGGTAAATGGCCCATAGCCGTGTGAGAGCCAAGTAGAAGATATGCGTGTAGTCCTTGTGCGAAGGGAACGGTGGTAATGGTAGTCCACGGGATCCCAAGTCATCGTTGCTCTCAAGAGCTCATTTCGTCAACTCTTGGGATTGAGAGGTTGATGAGTATACATGAGTACCTACACAAAACAAAGACAAAGGGAAAATTGTGTGTGCGTGGTATATGTACACATCATCCATCATGATGCGCATGTGCAAGTGTCGGTTAGCACAAAATATCCAATGCTCAGATAAATGAGATGCATGATATAGAAACAGGTCATCCGTCATGAGAGGTTTGTTATTATGTATAGCATAATGGAGACTCAAATTGTGTAATGCATCACGAGCAATATCTAGAGCATTGTTATTCATGGAATGCATAAGGTGCACGCAATCATGGGAATCATGCAAAGCATGGAATGCATCAAGATCTCCTAATATGTATGAGGAAACTATGGGGGTCTCCTCATGAGCATGAGTAGCAACATCACATGGAGAATATTGACAACATTCAAAACAATGCATATTCGGAACAATGTGATCATGGCATGGCATAGTAGATGAATTGCGGAAATCATGTAAAGGAAGCATGGCAATATCATCACACGAAAAACAAAAGCCAATGACCATCATCTCGTCATCTATGCCATAAGTGCAAATGGGATTGATTTTAATGGGGCATGCATAGTCACTATGTTGAGACTGAAATGATGCAATATGGGAGATCTCACTCATAGCATATGAAAAGTTCAATGGATTGTCAAACATGATGTGACTAAAAGAATTTTCACTTGATATCCTATGGAGCATAGCATAACAACTAGGCAAGTCAACATGCTCATCATCATATCCATCATAAATTGGTAAGTCAAGGCATGAAGAAGTTTCACTAGCATGAAGCATGGTAATAGGTGGGTCAACATCATGGGAGCAATCGATGTCAAGATGGTCCACTAGTAGGACAAGAGAAGCACCATCACCTATGTTACCTTTGGAGCATCGCTCATGTGTTGTAGGTGAGGTGTTGAAGATCCACTCGTTGTCATCTTCATCTTGATGGAACCATGTGGGGGGTGCATCATCGTCCACCATGGCCATCGTCGTCTCCATTGGAGGGATAGACTCGTTGAGGATAGGCGTGTCGTCATGTAGGAGACCTAGCACCAAAGAAGAAAACACACTAGGAGTAGAGGTTAAGTCGTTAGAAATCATAGTGGCCTCACATGCCGTGTCAACTATCTCACTCGCTAAGTGTTGTGGCTCACTCACTCCCTCAAGGATGCTCTCACTCATATGGTTGGTGGAGTCACTCAAATGGCGCTCAACCTCACCTAGGATGTGTGGCATGCTCTCATGTGTGGGTCTAGTGGTGGTCACACTCGTCCTCTCATAGGAAATGCTCTCAATGTCACGTATGGTGGAGTCACTCATCTCACTCATGCAGTGGTGGCTCTCCTCACATGGCACTTGGGGCATCTCAATATATGTGGGTGTCGGAGAGATGTAGGTGCAAATGTCTCCATGCGCAGTCACGTAGCTTGACTCGGAGGATGAGTCCAATATGGGCGCCGTCTTCATGTTGTTGAAGAGGTTCACGCTTGTCGTCATGGTCGAAGGGGATGGCCCTTGCTCGACCGTCTTGTCGCCGTCTTGGTGTTGGAGGTCCATATGATGTGGCACCTTGTAGCTCGTCTCCATGACCGAAGGGAGTTTCCCATGCTCAGCCATCTTCCTTGAGGGGCTTCCGAAGATGGAAGTGTCGCCCTCACTTGTAGGTGGTCGCCTTAGACTTGATGAAGTCAATGTAGGCGTACACGTGGGAAGTAGGCGAAGATGCCGTACGTCTAAAGGCGAAGATGCCTTGATAGCACTTGGCGAAGATGCCGAAGTTGTTGTTGTAGCCGTAGCGCCTTCTTGGTGGTGGTCGTCTCGCGGTCTTCTCTTTTTCTCATGAAGCTTGGACTTGGCCTGAAGTAGGGCTTGTTGGGACTTGTGCATTTGCGCTTGTGGAGCATCTTCGTGATGATGATGTCGTTGTCGTGCTTGAGCTCGTAGAAGATGTCGTTCGTCGTCGTCGTGCACATGATGCTTGGAGGTGACTTGCCCTTCATGACGATGTTGATCACGAACGTGATGGTGGTCGCCATGTAGATGTGGACGAGGACGATTTGCACTTGCATCTTTTTCACGCTCTGAAGACTTGTGGCTTGAATGTCGCCGCCTTGAAGGTGACGAAGGGGAAGAAGACTTGATCAAGGCTCTAATCTCCTCCATCCTTGTATCTTGCTCCTCTTTATGTGCGGCAAGCTTCTTGTCGATGTGCTCTCGCAATCTTGATTGTGCGCCTTGCACTTGTCGTTGTAGATCGAAGATAGACGCTTTGGTGATGTAGTTGTTCACGCCATCGTTGTTGTCGAGGACCGGAGAGGAAATGCCTTGCCTATCCATCACAAGACTCGAGCAAATATGAGTGGGAGAAAGAGAAGAACTTATACCAATGTACCTTGACGGATGTTGACAATGAATCAAGTTCACTCAAATGCGGACAATGAAATAGCACTATTGGTACCAATCCTTGTCGGTTCTGACACCTACACAAGTAAAGCTTATGGTGGAGCTTGGTGAGGATAGTGGCACAAAAATTTAATGCAAAATGTTAGCAAGAGTCAATAATGTTGAAAGAGATTCACAAATTCGCAAGCGAAACAAATGGACCAATAGCAAAGAATGGCACACGGAAACACACACACGGATAGATAAATGGGGTCGTGCAACCAAGGAATGAGCACAAAATGTGGAATCCACGGAAAACGCTCGTGTTGCACAACTCAAGAGAGATGCTAGCACGATTGCTCAATAGGCGGATATGACACTTGTGCACAATCTATAAGATGCAAAATGGATAAACTTTCTATCCCAAGTATGCTATGTATGTATGGTTCCCGGTGTTTCTCTCAAGATGATCCAAGATGATCGGATATGACAATCTTATATGCAATGTGGTATGATGCTATGGCACTTGCTTACAAGCTTCTTTGCTCTCTTTCTTTTGCTTAAAAGCTTTTTTTTTCTATGGCCACTTTTGCACAATGCACAAACCAAGATAGCAATTGTGTATATGCGGGAACAAACTTGTGACATAAGATATGATACCAATATATGCACCACGATGATATGGTATGTATGCTATGGGAAGTATGATCACTAATGTGCACAAGTCACGTTGCCGGCAATACTCAAATGGCTAGTCTCGATAGGCAAGTAACGCAAAATGGGCTAGGGGTTAACAATGCAATGGCAAGGGGAATATACAATGGAGGGATACCATGATACGAAGATGATATGGAGGTTACCGTCCTTTGGATGATGAGTGGCGGTGTTCTTGATGTAGAAACCAAGATGATGGAGTATCGTCCCTAAGTAGCCGAAACACCTTAGGAAACGGAAAAACCGCGAACTCAAAATCTCAAAGTCAAATGTCAAATGGTGGTAGCGGTAATGCGGTGGTGGTTGCGGAAGTATTTGTGGAAACCCGAGTAGCCGAAGTTGACCGGGTTATGGTGGTGGAAGCGTATGATGGGCTATACACGGAGGCAAATTTGAAAGCACGTCCCTAAGTAGCCGAAACACCTTAGGAGACACAACTCTCAACACAAGAAAATTGGGTTAAGTTGGGGTGGCGGAAGTGTATGGTGGGCAAGCCTATGCGGAAGTTGTGGTGGTGGTTGATGAAGAAGCAACCGTCCCTAAGTATCCTAAACACCTTAGGAGACTCAAGTCACTACTCAAACAACCTCAAATGCTATGAGGAACAAAATGGGTTAGGTTGTGGAAGTCGGTGGTGGCAATGCGGATGTTATGGTGGAAGGCCTAGGCAAAGATGCCAAAGTTCCAAAAGTTTTATGGAGTCAAATGGTGGTGAAACCAACGTGAGGATCTCGGGCACGTCAATAGCTTCAAAACGAGCCAAAGAACACTCAAATCGGAGTTCGGAGCGAAAAGTTATGATGAAAAAGGTGAAAGAGGCTGAAGCTGAAATTTCGGGGAAACTTTCTGGTTAGGCCGGAAGTTCCGGGGTTAGGGCCGGAAGTTCCGGGCTCCGGAAGTTCCGGGGTGGCCAGAAGTTCCGGGGGTCGCGGAAAAAGTCTGGGGACTTTGGGTAAACTTTCTGTTTAGCCCGGAAGTTCCGGGGTAGGACGGAAGTTCCGGGGGAGGCCGGAAGTTCCGGGGGTCGTGGAATTTCTTCCGGGACGAACCCTAAATTCCAGATCTGAGAACGGGGGCGGAAATTGATGATTTTGGGGGCAAAATTGCGGAGATTTCATGGATGGAAAGAGGGGAAACTTGGGGAGATGCTAGATCCACTCATAACATAACGAATCCATGGATCAAAATCAACAAAACATCATCAAAACCAATAAATCACAAAAAAATTTGGGGCTATTTTTGGTGGGGATTTTCGGATTTAGGACGAAATCAACAAAATCAAGATAGAAAACAAAGGGTAGGGGCTCCAAAAACGTGATCAATGTGGCTCATGATACCAAGATGATGTAGGGCGAAACCCTAGGTGGACAATCTTTCACATTTGGAGTGGATCCTACGGGGAAACACGAAGAACGCGCGGAAGAACACGAGGAAATCACGGGGAGGAACGAGAGAAACACTAAACCGACAAGAGATCAATCACACAAGGTCTAGATCATCGAAGCACGAGTAGCACGAGATACAAATTCAACAACGGACGATACACGAGTAACCGTTCTTCTCCGTGAGGAGGTCTTGAATCCACGAGGGGATCTTCTCGTAAAGGGGTCTTGAATCTGCTTGGGGGATCTTCTCCGAAGAGGTCGTGAGCTCCGAGGAGAAGTAACCAAGTGGATGAGCAAGGCTCTCACACAAAATATGAGCTAAACCAATGATAACTCTAACTAGGAAGAGGTGAGGGAGTATATATAGTGCTAGCCCACGAAGGGGTAAGTGAGAGCGAAGGGGTACATGGGCTCGGCCCAATACACTGTGCGCAGACAGGCCGGAAGTTCCGGGCCGGGCCGGAAGTTCCGGACAGGTTCCGGACGGGTTCCGGGCTAACCAGAGAGTTGGCGCGCTCGGGGCTGGTCTGGACTCCGGGGGCCGGAGGTTCCGGGCAGGCCGGAAGGTCCGGGGGCCGGAAGTTCCGGGCAGGCCGGAAGGTCCGGGCTTTCCAGAAGCTTGTCCCTGCTTCTTCTTCTTTCTCCTCTTCCATGCTTGGCCTTGGTCCTTGGATCCTCCATGTTCGTCTCGGTTGTACCTGAGTGTGTGCAAGGTCCATGCATGAGGTAGTAGCCATGTCTCACATGTGGAAAGTGAAGGTTCGAAGAGGAGTGAGTTCACCTTGTGCTCAATGGTGTATGGTCGAGGTCTCGTCATATGTCCTCTTGGGGCTTGGAGAGTGGTCGGAGTGTACATGGGGATGAACATGGGATGCTCCGCATCACAAAAGTTCAGTTAACTTCAGACACAAGTTCAGACTTCCTCTTTTGAAATTTTAAACTCAAATACAATTGTTGACTGGAGCTTACATAGGTGGTTGACAACACACACGATGCATCCTACATAGTACATAAAATCTTCAAAGCCATGATAACAACACACACAATACAGGAAAAGATGGCAAATTTGTACATCAACTTGCTTCTCTGAAATTCCTTGTCAAGAACATCCATTTGTTGAGCATGCTGTGCTTTCAAATCCAGCACATAAACATCAGCATCACCAATGCTGCACTTGGCATCCATGAGAGCATGCTCCAGCTGTGATTTCTCGGTCTTGAGCTCCCTAACCTCTGTCTTCAGCCGATTCACAACATCTCGTAGATCACCTAGTAGCGTACTGACAAACTGATCCACGGGATCATCATGCCACTTGAAGTACCGACAATCATATCCCTATTCAACAATTTGTGCAATTTTGTCAACAGAATCGCGCAAAGACTATAACTTTGCTGCTCAAGAGAACAACGACGTGCACAAATTGATTTACCAAAGACTGGCTACAGTTGTAGTATCGACGACCAGGGTTGGCAATGCTCCACGAAATCCACCTCGGAGCCTTGACGTTACAGTGGCACAACTTCTCAGGCGAGTACGCCATCGGTGGCTCCCGATATGGCACCGACGACTGCCCTGAGAAGGCCATGGACTGCGGCGGTCGGTGACTGCTTGACGAGCTAGCAGACACCATGGACCGCGGCGAGGGGCCGACGAGGGGGCGACAAGGGGGACGACGATAGAGTGCTTCACGACGAGGAGGCAGCGACAGAGCGATACGCGACGAGGGGGCGGCGACAGACGTAGGGATTGCAACTAATAATTGGGGAAAGTTGCATATGTCCAGTCAGCACTGTCCAGTCAGCAAGGAGAAAAGTCAAAACCACTGAAATCTGGTCCAAAACCACCCTGGGGGAGAATTGATCCGGTGTTACAGAGTTTAGGGGCTGATTGATCCGATTTTAGACTTTGGGGGGAAATTGATCCATCAGACATGATTTAAGGGGGAAAACGATACTTTCCTCGAGGGAGGATAAGGCGCGCTTGCTATAAGACAGAAAAGGAGAGAAAAAGGGGGACCGGGGCCTTGGCCACTGTGATGTTAGTGCCGTTGTGATATAATATAAGGGCACCACGATATAAGAACCGTAACTGACGGCGACTTCAAGAAAAAGAAATAGTTTTCACTTATGGATGACATATTGGGTAATTTATTATAATTTTGAGGGTAATTTTCGTGATGTACGGACATAAGTATTAGTCCCTTTATTATTAGATTAGATAGAGATATAGATAGATGTATAGATTATTATTATATTATGAATATTATTAATACAATATATTTTTAGGTATAGCTGTGTGCACTTATTTGAGAATCGAGGAAGTGCGGTTGAATAGCGGGTGTCCAACCATGTGTCCACAATCCCACGTTTTGTCGTAACCACATTTTGCCGTCCAGCTTTTTTGGGCCGGATTATCTAAAAAAAAACTTTCTTGGGCCGGATCTAGTTGGAGAAGCCCGGCCGTATATCTGAGTAGAGCTCTTTCTCAAAAGTTACTCAAAAAAAAAGTTACTCAAAAAAAGCTCTTTGTCAAAAGAAAAAAAAATCCGAGTAGAGCCGACAGCAGAGCCGTATAGGGGAGCAGTGGCCTGTACATGCGGAGCTACCGAGAGCCAGAAGCCGAAAGCAAGTGAGCTGGGCGCAGGGGGACGGACGCGACGATGGTGGTGGTGGCGACCGCGAGCCCCGGCGGGCCCGAGGCGCTGCAGGTGTGCGAGGTCGAGGACCTCCCGGCGCCGGGGGAGGGCGAGGTGCTTGTCGGGGTGGCCGCCGCCGGCGTCAATCGCGGCGACACGGTCCAGTGGCAGGGCCGGTACCCGCCGCCTCGCCCGACCCGGGGCTCGAGTGCTCCGGCACCATCGTCGCTCTCGGGGCCGCGCTGGGCCGTCGGTACCAGGTGCCCAGCGTGCCCCCATGGTGAATTTGGTTATGGCTGCTGCTGCTCTGAACCTCATTATTTTTTTTGCATATGCTGTTGCGTTGCAGGTGTGCGCGCTGCTTACCGGCGGCGGGTATGCGGAGAAGGTGGTGGTTCCGGCAGGGCAGCTGCTCCCGGTGACGGAGGGGGCGTCGCTGACTGACAGCCCGAGGTGGCCTCCACCGTCTGGTCCACCATTTTCATGCCAGTCACCTCTCCCTCGGTGAATCCTTCCTTGTAAGAAAATCTCTCTTGCTAATTTGTTCTGCATGTGATGATTGCAAACGGCTAGCAATTCACCGCACTTGCTTCTTCCTTGGACTGGGACTGACTGGCTGTAAATCTCTTACACTGAGCACCTGATGAGTTGGAATGTCAAATCTCTTTTGTTAGAGCAACATGCCTCGACTAACTGAGAAATAGCCAAGTAAATTGTGCTTACTCAAATGGAGTGCGAACTAGGTTACCACAGCTACTCATATGCAAAATGAGGTGAAACGTCCTGGACTCCTGGCTGTATTTATTCCTGATGATTGGGTATCTCCAATGTATGCAGATCCATGGTGGATCAAGTGGAATCGGTACATTCACTATACAGAATTCAAAGCACCTTGGAAATGTACACACGAGACATTATTCTTTGTAAGTAACAGCAGCAGCAAAAATTTGCTAGTTCTAAATTTGAAGCTTGCAAGTGTACACATTCAAATACACCGATTGATGTGTTAACGTTGCAGAGACAACATCTCTACTGCTCTAGGAGGCACTTTTGACTGTCTGCATCACCTTTAGGAATTGCAGCTGGGCTGCAGAAGAGCTAAATAACAAACCACGAACTCCATATATCTATTGTGAAGATAAGTATTATAAGCAGAGACAATTTTTGACATTTTACATTCATACATCAACACAAATTGATGTATGCTATCGCTGTTATGTAGCCATGGCCATCATACAAAACTACGATGCATAAAAAAATGAGGTTCGTCATTTATATTCCAAGATAAGAGAATAAAAAGACCAATTTACACAAAAGTTCACTGGGATGAATTTATAAAATTAGCTGGGAATTACTACAGTTTGTCTACAATTTATAAAACTGTACTGCTAAGTTTCATTTTGTTCCAAACAGTGTGCCAATTCACATGGACCAAGCTTATATGTGGTACTTCTAACCCACAAACTAAACAGATTTCTTAGTTCAGATCATACTTCTATGTAGGAAAAGGCTAGCGCGGCTCTTAAGAACCCTAACCAATGCCGCTTTGGTTTTACAACTTTCATTGCTTCTAACATCCAAATCAAACTGTTGTTACACACATGTTTGCTGTATAGATGCACTAAAAAAATCCTGCATTTACTTTCTCGTAGAATTGCATTTTTCTGGTTGTAAAAATAGGATGAGCAGCAACTTTCTTGTCAACATGATGGCCTCCTGAAAATAATTGAGACCCTTCCATCACTTATTTATGAACTACTTTTCAGTGTCTTCTATCGATGATAAGTGAGCTACTTTTTCCTTAGAGATCGCCTTCCCATTGGCACTAACTTGTATAGCACACAGTTTCCCTTCCCAATGCACTCGTAATGCATAGATAGTCCCTCCTAATCATTTTGTGTTCGTTTTTTTGTCAAGATTCAGATCGAATTTCCGACATCAGAGACACGTATGCTGTTAATCAGGTGCTGAAGGTAAGATCAGGACACAAAAAACATATGGGATTTAATAATTAGCAGTTTATGTGCGAAAATACTTATTTTCCAGGAATCTAGCTTCATGTAAGCATGCAAAGTTGATTTTTATCATCCAATTTGAACAATTGCAGAAAAAATCAATCCTCTCCACTTGAAGGTAGGTGATGCACACAGATTTCTTCTTACCTTGCAAGCACCGTTGGATGAAGAGAGTAGGCATGATCATGGACAAACGCAGTGAGTGCTCAACCCATCTGTACATACGCTGCACTTTATGCCCCCGTGCCGCTGCCATCCTTGTCATGCCTCTCCTTGATCTGGCTCCCCAGTGCCGTCTTGCCTCGATCTTGCAGGAGAGGAGGACATTGTTTATTTGCGTAGGGCTGTCGGGGGATAATTCGATCGAGTAGGAGTTGTTACGTGGAAGAGGAGCTAGCAGCTGGGCGATCGTTTGGCTAGGTGACGAGGAAGAAATTGATACGGCCGGCCGTTGTACGGGAGCACGGCCAGAGATGGAGTTCGATACGGTCTGCACCCAAATCAGAAGGTTTGGCCACCCTTAACAATATCCTCATCGGATATAACTTGGGGAAGGCGAAGGCGTACCCCCTACTATATAAGCTCAGCCACCCACGCCCCAAACAAATCACAACCAACCTTCCTCAAGTCGTTTGTTCCCCCGAGCAATCGAGTTGTGTTCCCGGCGATCGATCGATCCATCTTGCTGAGCATCATGGTTTCCGCCGACGTGGCCCGCAACATCGTCGGCATCATTGGCAATGTCATCTCCTTTGGACTCTTCCTCTCCCCTGTGTAAGCCCTTTCCTCCTCCTCTCGGCTATGTATTCATGGATAGAAGGTGGTTGCTAGGGCATGAATCTGACGCTCGTTTTCTGCTTGTGCATACGCAGGCCGACGTTCTGGCGTATCTGCAAGGCCAAGAACGTGGAGGAGTTCAAGCCGGACCCCTACCTGGCGACGCTCATGAACTGCCTGCTCTGGTTCTTCTACGGGCTCCCTATCGTCCACCCCAACAGCACCCTCGTCCTCACCATCAACGGCATCGGCCTCGTCATCGAGGGCGCCTACATCATCATCTTCATCATCTACGCGGCCAAGAACACAAGGGTACGTACGTGCAACCCTCCTAGTGCCCCCTCATCCGGCCTACTGTCTCTTTTCGCCATTAGTTTCTGTACAGAAGATCCTCCTGCATGCCCCTAACCCATGCCATCCGCCTGTGCTTTGCGTGCAGTGGAAGATGCTCGGCGTGCTCGCCATCCAGGCGGCGTTCATGGCTGCTGTGGTGGCCGGTGTGCTCGTCGGCGCCCACACCCATGAGAAGCGCTCCATGATCGTAGGCATCCTTTGCGTCATCTTCGGCTCCATCATGTACGCCTCCCCGCTCACCATCATGGTACGTACCCCACCCCAACTTATGGATCGTCGACCCGTGATCTTTGATAACTGCTTTAACTTGTGAGTTCAGGTGGCTAATTAATCTGCGTTGTGCATGTATGTTGTTGTAATGATACGTTGTCTAGAAAAATACCTGCCTATAATTTATTTTTAAAGTTCTAGTAGATGCTTTTGACAGACCTCAATTTGTTAAGTAGTACACCTTGTTTGTTGTTGATTCTGCTTGAAAAACTATGTCCATCTAAAAGATGCACTCACCTTTCATGTTTTAACGTTCGTGCCAAAACCCTGTTAAAAAAAGTCCGAATTGAGTTATTCACCTCTCACGCACCCAAGTTCTTCTACAATATGCTACATCATATATTTTTAATCAAAAAGGCCTACGGTTTATTTCTATCTCAAAGGTAAACTTCCTTTACAGGGCGAATTACTAGCTCAGGCTAATTGTTAATGACGGATGCTTTTACCAACTAACGAGTGTACTAAATGCTAATATAACTAAAAAAAAATTGAGATGAAAGTAGTAATATTGTACTGCTTATTTGCAGGGTAAAGTGATCAGGACCAAGAGTGTGGAGTACATGCCATTCTTCCTGTCACTGGTAAACTTCCTCAACGGTCTCTGCTGGACGGGCTATGCGCTAATCAAGTTTGACATCTACATCACGGTATGTACATACACATTGGATAAAAAAAAGTCACAAACCCATCCAGACTTACAATCAAGAATTCCTCAGCGCGGTTCGATCTAATTGTTATGTCCTCTTTAAATTCTGTGCAGATCCCCAATGCCCTCGGTACAATCTTCGGCCTCATCCAGCTGATCCTTTACGGGTACTACTACAGATCTACCCCCAAGAAGGGCAAGAATGTCGAGCTGCCCACCGTCCTCACCAAAAACGCCGTTACCAGCGGCAACATCTCCGTCACCATAGAGAAATAAGCTTTGCTTCGTTTTTAGCCCTAAAGATTTTGAGTAGTTAATACCAGATGATACTTCAACAGGTCTGATGTTAATTAGTTGTACTTTTTGTTAGCTAGTAGAGTCTGAGATTGCCTTTAATTTTGTGAACCGTTGTCGTCTGTCCGAGACTACAGTGCAAATTGCAAGTGTATATAAATACCAATGCAGCTGAGTTATCCCAGAGATATATTATGAAAACCACATATGCTTGCCTGTTTTCAATCTGCTCTTACGTGATGATACAATTGATTTGTTAATTACAGTGTGTGGTGGCTTTGTTAAATTATTTTATTCAATATCCACGATGTGTTTGTATTATGTTTCGGGCAAGGTCCTCTTTTGTTTTCTGCACAAAAACACCCAAAGGGCATCTTATTGGTGATGCAACTTGAACCTGGTGTCAGCGTAAACGAGACACAGACTTAACCTCTAATTACCGGTTCAGTTGGATGGCTCCTGCTCTTTTCCCGTGCAGCTTTGCTAAGTCTCAGTCGACTTAGACTTCGTTATGTCTCAGTCGACTTTATATTCTATTGATCTTGCATTGAGATTCGTACAAAAAATCATCTTCAATTTTTCCTTTTTCTTTCTATATACTATATCACTTGACTGAGACTTGGTTAAGTCTCAGTCGACTGAGACCTAGACACACCCTTTCCCGTGAGGCTGCCTTGTTACCACATCGACCTCTTTTTTGCGGGAAGTATGATGCTTTGGGTCCATGCTAGAAATATTTTTCTGAATCTTGTAACATGTTAATTGTTTGTCATATATATTTCATTAGTGTGTTTGATTGATTGCATGGTGTCTACTCCCTCCGTTCCTAAATACTTGTCTTTCTAGAGATTTCAACAAGTGACTACATACGGTGCAAAATGAGTGAATCTACACTTTAAAATATGTCTACATACATCCATATGTTGAGTCCATTTGAAATGCCTAGAAAGACAAGTATTTGGGAACGGAGGGAGTACTATATAGACACACACTTTTTCGTCAAGGAAAATGAGTTGAGTATAGGAAGAGCTATGCTCAAATTAGATAGCCCATCAACTTGTGGCTATAACTAGTAAGAACCCAGACCTTTCCATTAAGGGAAATAAAATAAAATCCAACTTGAAGCAACATGCAAACAAGCAGCCCAGGCTAGCTAAACACATCCACGCTAGACCACAGACCGTGTTTTAATATCCAAAGAGCAAGGTTTTTTATCAATTTATTTTCTTTGTATTCGAATGATCTAGAGTCATCTAGAGATCATTACTATATGAATCTAATTAGATTCTGTTTGATCAATGATCACTTATAATTTGTTAGGCTTTGTTCCTGAATCATCATCATGTCTACTAGAATTAGGAAACATGATTCTAGTTCTGCAAAACAAAGAGTGGCAGTTGAGGCTCGAACTCAAACGAGTGCCCTCGATAGATATTTAGTGAGAGACTCCCAACTTGATTATGAAAATCACACTGCAGATGTTAATGCTGATGATGGTGGTGATGATAATACAATAGGAGGTTGAGGCTCATGATGCAGAAATTGATGTCTTGGAGATGATATAGTACGGAGATATGATTGAAGGTTATATTCAAAGAAATACTAGACGGATGGTCCTTTTTGGTATAACATGAGGTTCGTTCATTGCTTTGCGACCACATTACCATTTTAGCATAATATTTGATATATGCCTACATAAGGTACAAATAAAACAGACTTGAAATTATATAGTAAAGTGACAGTATGGTCGCATTAATTCTTCTGTTATGTGAATTGTTCAATGTTTTGGGCCAGATTTTGGTTTCTACCCTAGCCCCAAAGTTCTGGAGATGGCCCTGCTAAACAACCGCTGAATCCAGACGAAGACCGATAGCCTTAAGTGAGTTGGTTTCTGGCCCCGCAGAGCTCCAAATACTTCATTTGCCACCTGTTCAAAGAGGCTTACTCCCGTGCAACATATATTTGTTGACCTCCTTTCATACAAAAACAACCAATAGTGAAAAAAAGTGAGCTCTCTCGGCGGATGCGAAGGAGACACATGCATCGGAGGGTCCCTTCCGCCCATACCGAAACCACCGCCTTTCACATGAAGTACCTGAGCGCTTTCAAGGATTCTACCCAACTTTTGGCAGGGTATGTGGGGCCCCACCCTGATACCCCACGCCAAAAATTGAACAAAATCTGACACTGAATTCATGTTGCGTCACGTCCGGGCAGTATTTTAGGGTTTTTCGGCCTGAAAAATCATAGAAAATGCAAACATCATCGAAACTTGAAAAACTTGTGTGCGTGCTTGCCATGATCATTGTAGCCCGGGAAAAAAGTGAGCCCTCTCGGCGGATGCGAAGGAGACACATGCATCAGAGGGTCCCTTCCGTCCATACCAAAACCACCACCTTCCACATGAAGTACCTGAGTGCTTTCACGGAATCTACCCAACTTTTGGCAGGGCGTGTGGGGCCCCACCCCGGTGCCCCACGCTAAAAAATGAACGAAATCCGACACCGTACGCATGTTGCGTCACGTCCGGGAAGTATTTTATGGGTTTTCAGCCCAAAAAATCATAGAAAATGCAAACAACGTCGAAACGCGAAAACATTTGGCGTGCGTGCTTGCCATGGTCATTGTAGCCTGGGAAAAAAGTGAGCCCTCTCGGCGGATGCGAAGGAGACACATGCATCGGAGGGTCCCTTCCACCCATACCGAAACCACCGCCTTCCACATGAAGTACCTGAGCGCTTTCACGGAATCTACCTAACTTTTGGCAGGGCGTGTGGGGCCCCACCCCGGTACCCAATGCCAAAAATGAGCGAAATCCTACACTGAACGCATGTTGTGTCACGTCCTGGCAGTATATTAGGGGTTTTCGGCCCAGAAAATCGTAGAAAATGCAAACAGCGTTGAAACACGATTTTTTTTGGCATGCGTGCTTGCCATGGTCATTGTAGCCCAAGAAAAAAAAAGTGAGCCCTCTCGGCGGATGCGAAGGAGACTGATACGTCTTCGTCCTATCTATAATTTTTGATTATTTCATGCCAATATTCTACAACTTTCATATACTTTTGGCAACTTTTTATATTATTTTTGGGACTAATATATTGATCCAGTGCCTAGTGCCAGTTCCTGTTTGTTGCATGTTTTATGTTTTGCAGAAATCCAATATCAAACGGAGTCCAAACGGGATAAAAACGTACAGAGAATATTTTTGGAATATTTATGATTTTTGAGAAGAAGAATCAACGCGAGAGGGTGCCCGAGGGGGCCACGAGGTAGGGGGTGCGCCCCTGACCCTCATGGGCACCCCATAAGGCGGTTCTACTCTTCTTTTGCCGCAAGAAAGCTAATTTCTGGAAAAAAATCGTGGCGAAGGTTTCAATCCAATCGGAGTTACGGATCTCCGGGTATATAAGAAACGGTGAAAGGGCATAATCTGAGAATGCAGAAACAGAGAGAGACAGATCCAATCTCGGAGGGGCGAGCCCCTCCCACGCCACGGAGACCATGGACCATAGGGGAAACCCTTCTCCCATCTAGGGAGAAGGTCAAGGAAGAAGAAGAAGAAGGGGGGCTCTCCCCCCCTCGCTTTCGGTGGCGTCGGAACGCCGCCGGGGGCCATCATCATCACTGCGATCTACACCAGCACCTCCATCATCTTCACCAACATCTCCATCACCTTCCCCATCTATATTCAGCAGTCCACTCTCCCACAACCCGTTGTACCCTCTACTTGAACATGGTGCTTTATGCTTCATATTATTATCTAATGATATGTTGCCATCCTATGATGTCTGAGTAGATTTTCGTTGTCCTATCGGTAATTGGTGAATTGCTATGATTGGTTTAATTTGCTTGTGGTTATGTTGTTGTCCTATGGTGCTCTCCGTGTCACGCAAGCGTGAGGGATTTCCACTGTAGGGTGTTGCAATATGTTCATGGTTTGCTTATTGTCTGTGTTGCGTGAGTGGCTGAAACACAAACACGGATAAGTGGGTCATGGCATATGGTAATAAAGAGGATTTGATTCTTTAATACTATGGTTGGGTTTTACCTTAATGATCTTTAGTAGTTGCGGATGCTTGCTAGAGTTCCAATCATAAGTGCATATGATCCAAGAAGAGAAAGTATGTTAGCTTATGCCTCTCCCGCATAAAACTTGCTATCGGTCTAGTAAAGTAGTCAATTGCTTAGAGACAATTTCACAACTCCTACCACCACTTTTCCACACTCGCTATACTAAGTTTATTGCTTCTTTATCTAAACAGCCCCTAGTTTATATTTACATGCTCTTTATTATCTTGCAAACCTATCCAACAACACCTACAAAGTACTTCTAGTTTCATACTTGTTCTAGGTAAAGCGAACATTAAGCGTGCGTAGAGTTGTATCGGTGGTCGATAGAACTTGAGGGAATATTTGTTCTACCTTTAGCTCCTCGTTGGGTTCGACACTCTTACTTATCGAAGAGGCTACAATTGATCCCCTATACTTGTGGGTTATCAAGACCTTTTTCTAGTGCCGTTGCCGGGGAGTCATAGCGTGGGTGAATATTCTCATGTGTGCTTGTTTGCTTTATCACTAAGTAATTTTTATTTGTTGTTCTTAGTTGTTTCCTATCTTTAGTTATGGGTAGGAAACGCAAATTACCAAAAAAAATTAGTTGTACCTACTACACCAATGGTTGAAGAACCATTCAAAATCTATCACACTCCTAAGGCTTTTTACTTGGATCATTTTTTATCCCTGTGTGCTCGTGCTAAAACCTGAGGGCAAATCTTTAGATGAGAATGCTTGTTATGTGCGACACCGCATATCTGAAAAAAGGAAACTTTTACTGGATTAAATTCATTGTTTGCAATGCTATGCTTGGAATTTATGTGAAATATATGATGTTACTTGTTGTTCTGAAAACCCTAAGAAACACCTTCCCTACCAATGTGAGTTTAGTGATAATGGAATCGCATCTTTGTATGCTAAGGGTGTTTATAATTACTATGATGTTCAACAAATTGAAGAATTTGTTGCTTTTAAGGGTGCTTATGAAATTGCTTCTTTGATTGAAAAGTATGATGCTACTCTCTACAAATCTGAAAAATTTGCCATACTTAAATATTGTTATGATAAATATGCTTCTAATGCCTATGTTAAACCATATATTGAGGACTCCTCCGGTGTCCAAGAAGAGACTAATATTTTGCAGGAGTCTATGGAAGAAGAAATTGATGAAACTATGAGCTCATTGGATGAAAAAGATGATGAGGAGAGCGAAGAACAAAAGGTGGAAGAGCGGATTAGCTACCCGTGCCCACCTTCTAATGAGAGTAACTCTTCAACTCATACATTGTTTAATTTCCCTTCGTGCTTACCGAAGAATGGTAGCTATGATGATTGTTATGATCCCGTTGATTCTTTTGAAATACCCCTTTTTGATGATGCTTGCTATGCTTGTGGCCATGATGCCAATATGAATTATGCTTATGGAGATGAACTTGCTACAGTCCCTTATGTTAAACATGAAATTGTTGCTATTGCACCCATACATGATAGTCCTATTATCTTTTTGAATTCTCCCTACTACACTATATCGGAGAAGTTTGCCCTTATTAAGGATTATATTGATGGGTTGCCTTTTACCGTTGCACATGATGATTTTGATAGATATAATATGCATGTGCTTGCTGCTCCTACTTGCAATTATTATGAGAGAGGAACTATATCTCCACCTCTCTATGTTTCCCACACGATGAAATTGCAAGAAACTATTTATACTATGCATTGGCCTTTACTATGTGTGCATGAATTGTTCTTTTATGACATGCCGATGCATAGGAAGAGAGTTAGACTTCGTTGTTGCATGCTATATGTTACTTTGCACTCACTACTAAATTACAAATCATTGTTAATTAAAATTGGCTTTGATATACCTTGGGATTCGGGTGGATCCATTACTTGAGCACTATATGCTAGCTTAATGGCTTTAAAGAAAGCGCTGCCACGGAGACAATCCAGAAGTTTTAGAGAGTCATTTATTTCTGTTGAGTGCTTTTATAAAGTTTAAAACAAAATAAAAAATAAAGAGGGGAACCCAAAACTTTTCAGAAAGGAAAGTGAAAGTGAGAAACTGTTGAAGTGGGGGAGCTTCTTGAACTTTGTTCATGCTCACGGAAACTTTGTGAATCTTAATTACAGAAACTTTTCATCAAAAATAATTACACCCCTGTACAATTCCATTGTATTATAAAAATAATGTACTAAGGTTTGCCTTTAGGATGTTTACAATGCTTGTTGGTTTGTGCGGTGCAGGACAAAAACCTAGGCTGTAGTGTGAGATTTTACATTTTTTACTGGAACGTCAAACGGTTCTGAAACTCTTTGCACTGTCTTGCTATACAAATTTTTTATTTTTCCTAATTCTGGAAGAATTTTTGGGGTACCAGAAGTATGGTGAATGTTCAGATTACTAGAGACTGTCTTGTTTAAGACAGATTCTGTTTTTGATGCATAGTTTGCTTGTTTTGTTGAAACTATCAATTTCTATCAGTGGATTAAGCCATGGAAAAGTTAAATTACAGTAGAAACAATGCAAAAACAAAATTTGAATTGGTTTGCAACAGTCTTAGAGTAGTGATTTGCTTTATTATATTAACAGATCTTTCCGAGTTTTCTGTTGAAGTTTTGTGTGGATGAAGTGTTTGATCGAGGAGGTCTCGATATGGGGAAAAGGAAGAGAGGCAAGAGCTCAAGCTTGGGGATGCCCAAGGCACCCCAAGTAAATA
This sequence comes from Triticum dicoccoides, assembly GCF_002162155.2. Lineage (NCBI taxonomy): Eukaryota > Viridiplantae > Streptophyta > Magnoliopsida > Poales > Poaceae > Triticum > Triticum dicoccoides. The sequence goes on from NC_041393.1 coordinate 79,334,862, forward strand.
TTCAAGGAGACTCAAGCGTCTAAGCTTGGGGATGCCCCGGAAGGCATCCCCTCTTTCTTCAACAAGTATCGGTATGTTTTGGGATTTGTTTCGTTCATGCGATATGTGCAAGTCTTGGAGCGTCTTTTGCATTTAGTTTTCACTTTTCTTTTATGCACCATGCTGGTATGAGAGTCCATGGTTTATTTATAGAATGCTCATTGCACTTCACTTAAATCTTTTGAGTATGGCTTTATAGAATGCTTCATGTGCTTCACTTATACCATTTGAAGTTTGGATTGCCTGTTTCTCTTCATATAGAAAACCGCCATTTGTAGAATGCTCTTTTGCTTCACTTAAATTTGTTAGAGTGTGGGCATATCTTTTGTAGAAAGAATTAAACTCTCTTGCTTCACTTATATCTATTTAGAGAGATGATAGGAATTTGTCATTCACATGGTTAGTCATAAAATCCTACATAAAACTTGCAGATCACTGAATATGATATGTTTGATTCCTTGCAATAGTTTTGCGATATAAATGTGGTGATATTAGAGTTATGCTAGTGAGTGATTGTGGATTAGTAGAAATACTTGTGTTGAGGTTTGTGACTCCCGAAGCATGCACGTATAGTGAACCGTTATGTGATGAAGTCGGAGCATGATTTATTTTTTGATTGTCATCCTTTGTGTGGAGGTCAGGATCGCACGATGGTTAACTCCTACCAACCCTTCCCCTAGGAGCATGCGTGTAGTACTTTGTTTTGATGGCTAATAAATTTTTGCAATAAGTATGTGAGTTCATTATGACTAATGTTGAGTCCATGGATTATACACACTCTCACCCTTCCATCATTGCTAGCCTCTTCGGTACCGTGCATTGCCCTTTCTCATCGAGAGTTGGTGCAAACTTCGCCGGTGCATCCAAACCCTGTGATATGATACGCTCTGTCACACATAAGCCTCCCTATATCTTCCTCAAAACAGCCACCATACCTACCTATTATGGCATTTCCATAGCCATTTCGAGATATATTGCCATGCAACTTTCATCATCATCATATACATGACTTGAGCATTCATTGTCATATTGCTTTGCATGATCGTAAGATAGCTAGCATGATGTTTTCACGGATTGTCCGTTTTTTGATGTCATTGCTATGCTAGATCATTGCACATCCCGATACACCGCCGGAGGCATTCATATAGAGTCATATCTTTGTTCTAGATATCGAGTTGTAATATTGAGTTGTAAGTAAATAAAAGTGTGATGATCATCGTTATTAGAGCATTGCCCCAGCGAGGAAAGCATGATAGAAACTATGATTCCCCCACAAGTCGGGATGAGACTCCTGACTTTATGAAAAATAAAAGAGGCCAAAGAAGCCCAAATAAAAAAAGAGGCCAAAGAAGCCCACCAAAAAAAGAGAAAATAAAAAAAATGAGAGAAAAATAGAGAAGGGCAATGTTACTATCCTTTTACCACACTTGTGCTTCAGAGTAGCACCATGTTCTTCATATAGAGAGTCTCTTGAATTATCACTTTCATATACTAGTGGGAATTTTCATTATAGAACTTGGCTTGTATATTCTGATGATGGGCTTCCTCAAATACCCGAGGTCTTCATGAGCAAGCAAGTTGGATGCACACCCACTTAATTTCAGTTTGAGCTTTCATATACTTATACCTCTAGTGCATCCGTTGCATGGCAATCCCTACTCCTCGCATTGACATCAATTGATGGGCATCTCCATAGCCCGTTGATTAGCTGCGTTGATGTGAGACTTTCTCCTTTTTGTCTTCTCCACATAACCCCCACCATCATATTCTATTCCACCTATAGTGCTATATCCATGGCTCACACTCATGTATTGTGTGAAAGTTGAAAAAGTTTGAGAATACTAAAGTATGAAACAATTTCTTGGCTAAAACCGAGGTTGTGCATGATTTAAATACTTTCTGTGGTGAAGATGGAGCATAGCCAGACTATATGATTTTGTAGGGATAACTTTCTTTGGCCATGTTGTTTTGAAAAGACATTATTGCTTTATTAGTACGCTTGAAGTATTATTGTTTTTATGTCAAATCAGAGACTATTGCTTTGAATCACTCGTGTCTTAATATTTAGATATATGATCAAGATTATGCTAGGTAGCATTCCGCATCAAAAATTATCTTCTTTATCATTTACCTACTCGAGGACGAGCAGGAATTAAGCTTGGGGATGCTGATACGTCTCCGTCGTATCTATAATTTTTGATTGTTCCATGCCAATATTCTACAAGTTTCATATACTTTTGGTAACTTTTTATATTATTTTCGGGACTAACATATTGATCCAGTGCCCAGTGCAAGTTCTTGTTTGTTGCATGTTTTATGTTTCGCAGAAACCCCATATCAAAGGGAGTCCAAACGGGATAAAAACAGACGGAGAATATTTTTGGAATATTTATGATTTTTGGGAAGAAGAATCAATGCAAGACGGTGCCTGAGGGGGCCACGAGATAGGGGTCGTGCCCCTGACCCTCGTGGGCACCCCGTAAGGCAGTTGCTGCTATTCTTTTGCCGCAAGAAAGCTAATTGCTGGAAAAAAATCGTGGCGAAGGTTTCAATCCAATCGGAGTTACGGATGTCCAGATATATAAGAAACGGTGAAAGGGCAGAATCTAAGAACACAGAAACAGAGAGAGACAGAGAGAGAGATCCAACTCGGATGGGCTCTCGCCCCTCCCATGCCATGGAGACCATGACCAGAGGGGGAACCCTTCTCCCATCTAGGGAGCAGGTCAAGGAAGAAGAAGAAGAAGGGGGGCTCTCTCCCCCTCACTTCCAGTGGCGCCGGAACGCCGCTGGGGGCCATCATGATCACCGCGATCTACACCAACACCTCCGTCATCTTCACCAACATCTCCATCACCTTCCCCCATCTATATTCCGCGGTCCACTCCCCCGCAACCCGCTGTACCCTCTATTAGAACATGGTGCTTTCTGCTTCATATTATTATCTAATGATGCGTTGCCATCCTATGATGTCTGAGTAGATTTTTGTTGTCCTATCGGTAATTGGTGAATTGCTATGATTGGTTTAATTTGCTTGTGGTTATGTTGCTGTCCTATGATGCTCTCTGTATCGCGCAAGCGTGAGGGATTCCCGCTGTAGGGTGTTGCAATATGTTCATGGTTTGCTTATTGTGTGTGTTGCCTGAGTGACTGAAACACAAAAACAGATAAGTGGGTCATGGCATATGGGAATAAAGAGGACTTGATACTTTAATGCTACGGTTGGGTTTTACCTTAATGATCTTTAGTAGTTGCGGATGCTTGCTAGAGTTCCAATCATAAGTGCATATGATCCAAGAAGAGAAAGTATGTTAGCTTATGCCTCTCCCACATAAAACTTGCTATCGGTCTAGTAAAGTAGTCAATTGCTTAGGGACAATTTCACAACTCCTACCACCACTTTTCCACACTCGCTATACTAAGTTTATTGCTTCTTTATCTTAACAGCCCCTAGTTTATATTTACATGCTCTTTATTATCTTGCAAACCTATCCAACAACACCTACAAAGTACTTCTAGTTTCATCCTTGTTCTAGGTAAAGCGAACGTTAAGCGTGCGTAGAGTTGTATCGGTGGTCGATAGAACTTGAGGGAATATTTGTTCTACCTTTAGCTCCTTGTTGGGTTCGACACTCTTACTTATCGAAAGAGGCTACAATTGATCCCCTATACTTGTGGGTTATCAGAGACACATGCATCAGAGGGTCGCTTCCGCCCATATCGAAACCACCGCCTTCCAGATTAAGTACCTGATCGCTTTCACGGAAACTACCAAACTCTTGGCTGGGCGTGTGGGGCCCCACCCCGGTACCCCATGCCAAAAATGAATGAAATCTGACACCGAACGCATGTTGCGTCACGTCTGGGCTGTATTTTAGGGTTTTTCAGCCTGGAAAATCATAGAAAATGCAAACAGTGTCGAAACGCGAAAAAATTGGCGTGCGTGCTTGCCATGCTCATCATAGCCCGGGAAATTTTTTAGCCCTTTCGGCATATGCGATGGAGAAAATTTTATCAGAATGGTCCATTCCCAAGGAGAAAATCTTTTTGAAGAAGATGCACTATCAGTAGCAACCTTCGCTAATTTGGAACCGGAGAAGACTCCTACTGACCCTACATGTCCTCCAAATAGAGTACATTGAAGACATACACTTATTAAAATTGCACTACAAAATTATATAAACTAGTCAACGTGGACGTGTAGCGGTATGGGACTAAAGAAAAGCACGATCGATGGTAAAATCCAGCCGCGGGCACGATTGCGAACTGATCACCGTGGGCCCGATGCCAGTAATATCTCTAGGCACCATCGCTATCCAAGGGAATATGCCCGTCGATCGCGGACGTCGAGGCCATTCACGTCATGCATGTAGTTTTTTCCCACAGGTGACGACGACGTGCCCGATCTGTCGCCCTGGAGCAGTGTCTTCTACAAAGCCGGTGATATTGAAAAAGATGAAGAGAATGAGTATGGTGATAATAGTGAATCTAGAAACTATGGTGGAGACCCTTGTAAAGAATGGGTGTATCATCCTGATATGGACGATTGGAAAATGCCAGCAAAAAAGAATGTGCAAGTGGATGATGAAGATGATGTTAATGATTCCGAAGAAAAGAGACCTTATTATTACACACCTAAATATTGGGATAGTTTCAAGGGTGATAAAGATGATCCTATCAAAGGTCTTGAGGTATCAGATGAGAAATCCATTACATCTTTAGGAACAGATGAAATCGCATCACGTGGATCAGTTGGTTCTATTGGAGAAGATGAGGTACTAGAGGAGGTTGTTGGGAAACTGAAGTGCAAGGTATCAAACCTTGTGAAGTCTTCTTATGTGGTTATTAAACCGACGAAGCGTGCAAAACGTTCTGCAAAAGCAAGTGAGTTTTATAAATTTTCAGCTTGTTCAAATTGTTATCGCGTTGAACTTAGTACGTATAATTGATTTAGTAGCATATTAGAGTTATGTGCTGCAGAACTATTCGAGAGAATTCTTTCAAAATTCTAGTGATGAATACGATGTGGTGAAAGTCGTGTGTTAAGTTTGTCCGTGCTTATGAGCACTCACGAAAACATAGAAAAAAAAGAAATATTCAACGATGGCATGCGCGAAGGTCTTAGTGTAGAGAGGGCTTATAAGAGTCTTAACCATCAATGGCTAACCGGTGATGTAAGTTATTGTTGTGTTTTATATTACTGTTCACTGCAAATTGGAACTGTTATACATCCTTTACATTATTTTTAGGTTATCAATGCTTATTCATCGTATCTGTTGGGGGTTGTTGGTGACGATCGTCATATAATGCCGACCTGACTGGTCAATTGGTTACTTGAATTTAGACCATACACCGAGTCAGGAAAAAATGAGAACAAAGTAGTGGCGAAGAAGAATGAACCCGTGAATAGATGCACCGATGAGTATTTAAAAAAAGATAAGGTAAGTTCGACTAGCTAAATGTGTGTATATACGGGATATAAATAATAAAACAGTATGTGTTGATTACATCGTATAATCATTGTGATGCAGACTTACATTCCTCTTAATAAGGGAAATACCCACTGGGTTACCTTTGCCACGCATCGGCCGAAGGAAGAGTTTCATGTTCTTGATTCTTTGATGGGACGTGAACTTGATAGTGATGTTAAAGACAAAGTTGAGGAGCTGCTACGATATAAATTTACATGGGCATATTAAAACTATCTTTTCATAATTTAACTAACTTAAATCCTTTGCGTGCTATCATTCATATGAACAAAGAAATCAACTTGGAGAAGACATACGTGATGCGAATGCGAGCGGTGCTGTGAATTATCCAGACGTGTCTACATGGCCTATTAAAACGTATAAGATGCCACAGTAGGAAGATGGGTGCATATATACTTTCACATTATTTTAATGTCTTACCTGAAATGCGAACTTATGAATCATTGTATGTATGAACCAGCAACTCATGCGAAATATTTGTCCTTCGATGCTTTCAATACTGGGACGGTGAAAAATGGAAAAGCCATTTTTTGCAGGTCTGGTTTTATTTCAAATATGCATATTTAAGATAATTCATTATGTAATAAAATTCACATTGGACTAATATGAATTTGTAACAGGGGTCAATTGATAAATCGAGGGACTTAATTATTGCACAGCTTATTTTTCAGAGAAAAACACGCTCAACGATGTGAAATACAAAGTTACCCGGCTTGCAAAGAAGAAATAAATGCGGCAAAATTTATGTAACAGAAAAAAATTGTAGGCTCGAATGATGTTTTCATTTATTTTGGCACTAATATTTTTTGATGAAGAAGGCACTACTTGTTTAAATATTTAAGCTGAGAATGACATTTGGATTATTATTTTGTCTTTCTGTCGTTGTCTATAAAGTTCAATTGCTCGTATTCATACTGTTCAAATCACAGACTACATGTACAATTGCACTTCAAATAAAACTGTCCACATTCTGTGTAGTTATATTTTGTTAAAAAATGCCCGCCCGATGCACCGGCTTATCTTACTTTGCACGCGATATCAAGCCGAAGGCGACACCAACGCTTATCTTACTTTGCACGTTGATATCAAGCCGAAGGCGACACCAACAGCGTTTCGGAAACAACACGTCGGCAAATAGGCCAACAGGGCGGCCAAGACGGCCCAGTAACCGTCGGGTGAGCAGGGAAGTTCGAATGTAGTGCCGACGTACCGTATATAAGCCGGTCGGCGCGCCATTCGGCTGGCGAGGTGGTACTAAACATTTCATCACCGTCGCTGTGTCGGGAGCGACACACATGACAGCGTGGGCTGGCCCAATAAACCTTTTAAGCGTGACACACGACGGCCCAACTTCCCCGCGGGACGACGGGAACCGGCGCGAGTATGTTTAGTCCCACCTCGCTCGACAGAGGGCGCGACGACCGGCTTAAATAGCTGGCGCCACACAAGAAGTCAAACCCCTCTGATATACTCGCTGGCTACCGCCGTCCGGCGCTGCCCCGTGGGACAGTGCTGTTGGTGCGGTCTGTCTAATGTCAGACTGGCCGGCGCACTGGTCGGGTTTAAAAAAAAAACTAAGAACGACGTCGGAATAAGTGACGGCCACAGTGCACAATAGCAACAGTAAACAACGACGGTCTACTCAGTGCATCATGAACACATCCAAATAAATAGAGTGAAAATACATCTTGCATAACATAGTCTGGCATCAACAATAGTCATAGCGGTATCGTAGCACATAGTGTGACATCAACAAAGTAAAATAAGTTTCGTATAACATAGTCTAACATTTAGAAATAAAAAATGATCTCGTAGATCAAAGCAATCCATTATGAAATTGTCTTCAATCGAAGGGCTAAGTAATCTTCCATACTTCGGAATTCAAGCAAAGTTCTTGCATACAAAAACAGTAAGATATGTGTTAATTCACAAAAAAACAAATAAATTTAGAGAACACCATGATTGCCATGAACATACGGAAATCGTACTTAGGATTTTGAGGGCATGTGTGTTGGGGAATGTAGCATGCAATTTCATATAATTTCCTACGCTTACGCAAGATCTATCTAGGAGATGCATAGCAATGAGAGAGAGAGAGAGTATGTATACGTACCCTCGTAGACCAAAAATGGTAGCGTTTGACAACGCGGTTGATGTAGTCGAACTACTTGTAGCTCCGATCGATCAAGTACCGAACGTACGACACCTCCGAGTTCTACACACATTCAACACGATGACGTTCCTCACCCTCTTGATCCAACAAGGTGTCAAGGAAGTAGATGAGTTCCGTCAGCACGACGGAGTGGTGACGGTGATGGTGAAGTGACCAGCACAGGGATTCGCCTAAGCATCGCGACAATATGACCGGGGGTGTAAACTATGGCGGGGGGCGCCACACACGGCTAACAGTTGATGTTGTGTATTGTAGGCGCCCCCCTCCCCACATATATATAGGTTGGAGGGGAGGAGAGGCAGCCAAGGGGCGCCCCAAGTAGGCCAAATCATACTTGGGGCCCTCCCTAATTCGGCCTCCTCCCTTTCTTATTTTGCCGGAGAAGAAAGGAAAGGGAGAAGAGAGAAAGGAAGGGGGGCGAACCCCCCTTGTTCCTTCCCCAATTCGGCCTTCTGGCTAAGGGTAGGGGGCGTGACACCCCTTGTGGGCTGGTGTGCTCCCCTCTTATGGCCCCATATGGCCCATATCTTCTCCCTGGGGGATCCGGTAACCCCTCCAGTACTCCGATATGTACCCGGTAACTTGCGGAACACTTCTGGTGTCCGAATATTATCGTCCTATATATCAATCTTTACCTCTCGACCATTTTGAGACTCCTCGTCATGTCCGTGATCTCATCCGGGACTCCGAACAACATTCGGTCACCAAATCACATAATTCATATAATACAATATCATCATCGAACCTTAAGCGTACGGACCTATGGGTTTGAGAACTATGTAGACATGACCGAGACACCTCTCTGGTCAATAACCAATAGCGGAACCTAGATGCTCATATTAGCTTCCACATATTCTACGAAGATCTTTATCGGTTGGACCGTTATGACAACATACATTATTCCCTTTGTCATCGGTATGTTACCTGCCCGAGATTCGATCGTCGGTATCTTCATACCTAGTTCAATCTTGTTACTGTCAAGTCTCTTTACTCGTTCCATAATACATCATGATGCAACTAACTCATTAGTAACTTTGCTTGCAAGCCTTCCTATGATGTTTATTACCGAGAGGGCCCAAAATACCTCTCTGATACTCGGAGTGACAAATCCTAATCTCGATCTATGCCAACCCAACAAACTCCTTCGGAGATACCTGTAGAGCATCTTTATAATCACCCAATTATGTTGTGATGTTTGATAGCACACAAGGCATTCCTCCGGTATCCGGGAGTTGCATATCTCATAGTCAAATGAATATGTATTTCACATGAAGAAAGCAATAGCAATAAAAATGAACGATCATAATGCTAAGCTAACGAATGGGTCTTGTCCATCACATCATTCTCGTAATGATGTGACCCCGTTCATCAAATGACAACACATGTCTATGGTTAGGAAACTTAACCATCTTTGATTAATAAGCTAGTCTAATAGAGGCTTACTAGGGACACAGTGTTTTGTCTATGTATCCACACATTTATCAAGTTTCCGGTTAATACAATTCTAGCATGAATAATAAACATTTATCATGAAATAAGGAAATATAAAATAAAAACTTTATTATTGCCTCTAGGGCATATTTCCTTCAATGTGGACTTATAATGACCTGGAAGACCACACTAGCCACATAGACGTTGGCTTTTCTCATCAAAAGCTTTAGGTCACCCATTTTTAGTGACATCAGGACCACCCTTACCGTGGTCTTTAATATTCTGTTTTGGTGCGCCTTTGGTTGAAATTTTTGCGGGATCACGAACCAGAACATGATCTCAATTAGGCTCAAATGTATCGCCATTCACAAACTTTTATTTTGCACCAGGCTCATCCTTAGTGCAATCATTCTCTATTATGTCCTTCAGAGCCGCCTTCAACTTGTCAAATAAAAATGGTTTATGGCATGCTTTATGAGATGCTTCGGCAGATAATATAGTCAACTCGCTGTACCTAGCTCTCTCCCCTGTACCTGCCCATCCCCACGCAAACAAATCGCTAGTGTGCTTCACGAGAAGTCCACCCCTTGCAATTTTGGTCAACCTCCGCAGTACTAAACACCTATGTATCTCACATAAGCGTAGCGGAATCAAAACATGTAAGAATATGTTTGCAAGGAAGTCCTTTGCGATCCATACTTCTGCAACTCTGCAGTTCATGGTTTGTTCGGTGTTACCTGGGGTGTAGTCCATAGTGAATCTGATATCCCTATTTTCGTTCCATGTCAGTATGAATCTGTGAGTGTTTGCTCCTCTCAGTCTCTCAAGGACCTCAAGCTCCCGTGCCTTCTTCATATCTTCTGTAAGATATAAAAGTTTGCCGCAGTGAACTCACGGGCAGCTAATTTCTCAATGTCTTTACACTCGTCCAGGACTAGTAATGTGTCTGTCTGTGTGTTTGTGTAATCGTCATGCGCCTCGTTCTCACGAAGACAAACGATGCAGTTGTCATAGTGCACAATCATGTCAACAATAGTCATAACGGAGTCTAGAGGCATGTGAAGGCATGAATTCAGACTCTCACTTCACTGGTTACTTCACATACCTAAGAAAAACCCACCAGACAGATATGATGCATCCCAAAGCCTTTTCTTCTTGTACATCCTACATAACCATGTCTTTGTTTTCTCCGACTGCCATTTGGAGGTAAACGTTGCCCATCTCTCCTCAAATACTTTATGTGAAGTGGCATAATAAAGTAGAGACCTGAACTCCTTTAGAGACTTACGGTGGAGGTGTTTCTGCATGTTCTTCTCAATATTCCACGAGCAAACACGATGCCAAACATCCGAAAGTACCTTTCTGATGGCATTAATCATAGCTTCATCTCCATTAGTAATTACTAACCTAGGCCTCTTCTGACAGTGAGCTCTCAAAAACGTCTGAAGCAGCTTCTCATAGTGCACAATCATGTCAATAATAGTCATACCAGAGTCTAGATGCATGTGAAGGCTTGAATTTAGACTCTCCCTTCGGTGGTTACTGCACATACATAGGAAAAACCCACCAGACAGATATGATGCAGCCCAAAGCCTTTTCTTCTTGCACATCCTATGTAACCATGTCTTTGTTTTCTCCGACTTCCATTTGGCGGTAAACGCTGCCCATCTCTCCTCAAATACTTTATGTGAAGTGGCATAATAAAGTAGAGACCTGAACTCCTTTAGAGACTTGTGGTGAAGGTGTTTCTGCATGTTCTTCTCAATATGCCATGAGCAAAGACAATGCCAAACATCCGAAAGTACCTTTATGATGGCCTTAATCATAGCTGCATCTCCATCAAGAATTACTGACTTGGGCCTCTTCTAACAGTGAGCCCTCAAAAACGTCTGAAGTAGCTAGACATCTGTATCTTCCGTCTCGTCATACACAATAGCACAACTGAATACTGTGGTGTAATGGTGGTTGTTCATACCGACAAAACGTATAAACGGCATGCCATACCTATTCATCTTGTATGTGCTGTCGAAGACAGTCACATCACAATAGTCAATGTAGTCTCGACGTGATTGAGAATCACACCAGATTAGGTTTGTTAGCCATCCTTCATCATCAACGGTGTGCTCAAAGAAGAAATTTGGATCCCTGTCCTTTCTGGTCATCATGATCTCAATGGCTGTGTCTGCATCACCTTGTGCAAGCAACTTCATTCTCTCTCTATAACACATGTTATAAAGCTTCTTCCTCCCAAAACCGGCCTTTGCATATGACCCGTACCTACTGTATCATAAATCATATGTTTCCTGGTTCTAGCAACTGCCATAGTTAAGATCTCATCCTTTTGAAATTCTTTTATCTGATTCTGAGACCAGTGAAACGGGACATCATCCTGTCTAGCTATAACGTGACTGTGATCATCATTGAAACTGCTGACATACCAAATGTCATGCTCTTTACCAAGCTTCAAATTTATATGCGCATCGCAGAAGCATCGACTCTCCGCTCTAAGCCTGCGGGTCCTGCCTTCCGTTGTACAAATTTTGCCTGTCATTTCCTAACTCTCGAACACAGATACCTCCTCAAGTACATACCTCCCTCCGGACCTTTCAGAAATATCAGCGAGTCCTTTCTAATGCTGAAAGTTATAGAAAATGTAAGCCTCTCCTAGTGACCTGAACGTCTTCCTCATGACCTTCCAATGCCTGTCCAATGAATCTTGCTGATATTCATCAAATCCGATGTGAAAATTAAATAGATCATCAACAACATGCTCATCCATCCCGCTAGGACCATCTACATCTCCCTGTAAATTAAGGCATAAAACCATGTATGTCAGTCAGTTATTATTTTAATATATAATATATGTAAGTTTTGAAACTTACTTTGCTCGAGCTCTCATCATGAGATGCATCAACGTGCGATTTGTCACTTTCATCATCCACAATATTCCTCACAAAGTCCTCGTCCGCGTCCATCTGCGCACATTTTTTAAAATTCATGTAAGCGCTTATGCTGTTATTATTTTATTTCTTCTCCTAAATATTTTAAAACATACCTGGAGTGCGTTTCAGCAAATGAATCATCCATATCCATATCATCAGCATTCTCGTCATGTAGCTGCATGATGAAAAAACATGTAAGTGTCCATGTAGTTGATCGTTTTTATGTTTTTATCAACATTGATCACACTTACATTGCCACTATAAGATTCATCCAAACTCATGTAGTTCTCCTCAGTAGGTCCGTCCATATTCAGTGACGAGGATCCGTTGTCGTCGCTGTAATCATCGCCATCATAATCGCCCTCCTCCTCTATCTATACATGTATAAAAAAATTCTAAGATCAATCGAACACCATGTAACATCATCGCTACAACACTTAGTTCACCAAGCACAACGAAATTGATTAACACTACATCGCACAAAGGATAGAGTCAAACCGACCTCTTGCACGGAGGCGAGGATGACAGATGGATCCATTTTGTCCGATGACGAATTTGCTGATGGCGTGACGCTACTGGCCGGCCGAGGTAGGCGTCGATGGTGTCAGGATGATGGTCGGTCGAGGCAGGCGGAGTCCGGGGAGCAAGGAGGTGACCAAGATTCATGGGTGGGCGGCCATCCGGGCGACGGCAAAGGAACACGGCAGCAGCAGCAAGAGCGACGGAGCACGCGCGGCGGGCTATTGGGGCAGCGACCAGGGCGACATGGAGGGAGACGGTGACTATGTGGAGACGGCGACTACATGGATACGTTTAGGGTTTAGGGTTATGACGGCGGGCATCGGCAGCTCCCATGACGTCCCCCCACAACTATTGACGCGAACATGCAGACATGCCGGCATACATCAACGACTTACGGCGACGGGTACGGCATACGCGGGTGGGCGTACGGCGACGGGTGCAGAATACAAGGGCGAGCGTATGACGACGTGGGCGGACGTACGTTGTTGGGTGGGTATTTCTATACCAAATGTGAAATGACCATCCTACCCAATATACATTTTTTGGGGGGAGGGGGTTGTACCGAAGAACCCATCTTGCATTTTTCTGGTTGTAAAAATAGGGTGAGCAACAACTTTTTTGTCAACATGATAGCCTCGTGAAAATAATTGAGACCCGTCCATCACTTATTTATGAACTACTTTTCAGTGTCTTCTATCGATGATAAGTGAGCTACTTTTTCCTTAGGGATCGCCTTCCCATTCACTACCGGACTCGCCCCCTAAGCCGACGGCCCCAGGCCGTTGGCATAGGCTGTTTGCCGTCGGCTTAGATCTATGCCGACGACAGCCATCGGCATATCCCCGTCAGCATAGATCACGTCAGCGTAGTCTTGTCAGACCATCGGCATAGAAAAGCCGTCGACATAGGAGCCTATGCCGACAGCATTCGTACGGCTATCGGCATATCATCACCGTCGGCAGTGATTTTCACCTGACGGCAATGGACGGCGCCGTCAAACATGCTAACAAACCACGGGCTGCCACGTGGCAGAGATATGCCGACGGCCAAGCCGTCGGCATAGATTTCCATCTATGCCAACGGCTTGGCCGTCGGCATACCCCTTCCACGTGGCAGCCACTGGGCTATCCTGGGCATATATATGCCGACGGCTTTGCCGTCGGCATAGATCTGTGCAGTTTTTTTATTTTCCCTGTTTTCTCTGTTTCTATTCATTTTGACAGTATTTCAAAGTAGAAAATATGGGATTATGCAAAAATATGACAGTTCATCATCTAAAGATACTCAAGATCATCATCATCATCTAAACATACTCAAGTTCACATCATCATCATTCAAACATACTCAAGTTCATCATCTAAAGATCATCATCGGCGAAACTTCATGAACATAAGTATTGCAAGACATGGAACATCATCATCGTCATCTAAAGAAACTAACAAGTAGGAACATGAAAGGTATGGCACGACGACCACATGCACGGGTATCGTCATCGACATCAAGAAAGACCCCCACCGCTAAAACCACCACCGCCAAGACCACCACCGTCAAAACCACCACCGCCAAGACCACCTCCGCCAAAACCGCCACTGCCAAGAGCACCTCCACTCTGCCAGATCGGAGTGACTGGGGTCGACGAAGCAGGAGTCGAGCCACCGGTCCCCTACATGTTTGAGAGAAGATTCTAACGGTAAATATGATATGATAGTGTTGATTGAACGAGAACTAGTTTGTCAGTAGTTAGGCAAATGTACTAACCGGACTATCACTGCCTAGTGCCACCCATTCATCGAATGTGGGCACGGTGGGGGTTCTCCCGCAGGTGGTAGTGGGGGTCCAATTTGTGGTGGATCCCTACGGTTAGTCCAAGACGCCAACATAGCCTGGATGTTAGTTAAACAAGCAAACTAGAAGGTCAGAATGAATGAAAGTGCAAATTTTAGCTTGGTTTTAAGAGGGCAAAACTAACTGTCATCGCTTGACAGTTGTAATCATCGTTTGCCTTCACTCGTTGCAAGTACTCCCGCACCTCAAGATTCCTATGCTCGACAAAGGCCTTATATGCCTACAAAATTTAGGTTGTTTCTAAGTGAGCAGTGCTGAAAATAAACTAAGAAAGTTAGAGAGAAAGAAGATAAGGGGGAAGTACTTACATCATGCTGGCAGGCTAAGGGAGGTTGCGAATGCCCCGTACTCTCTAACGAGCTCAGGTTGGTAGCCCGAAGCTGTGTGTACGAGACCGAAGGAGTGATCAAGCCATCGAAACACATATACTGGCCATGGGACTTCCCCTGGATGGCCACCACCGCCGTGTCATCGATCTGAGACTGGACAACGTCAGGAACATCCAGATGCAACCTCTGAAACTGCTGAGTGTAAACCTCCAGGTCATCCTCGGTGTTGCCGAAGTACTTGCTCTCGCTATCCTTGCGATCACTCCACTTGCGGGCCAGCTTCCACGACTTAATGTCTGAGAGCGGCCTCTTCAACCTGCCCCCTGCAACGTCAAACAGAAGTTAGCCATACATAAGAACATTACGGTAAATAAGAACAAAAATGCATCATGCATATAGATATACCTTCATGGCCTTGAAGCCCTAGTGGTTCCTGTTTCCTTGGCCGTGTGTCCCGTCTTTTCCACGGTTAGCCCGGGCCTTGCTACTCTTGGCAGCAAACTCTGCATCATCGCCGAGCCACCTATCCACCAAACTCGCCCATCCGTCATCCTTTCCATAGCACCAACGAGGAATAACCTATGCAATTTTTGGTCATCTTTTTCTCAAGGTAAGTCGTTGCCTCTGCGCTTGAGTTTTGGTCATCTTTTGATGAAGGTAGGTGTGGTAGTAATGCAAGACAGCAACCCAGCGCACCTCATACTGCAACTGACGAGCTTTCTTCTTCGCAGCCGCCAGCAAGACCATGTTGGCTCTGGCCTTGTGCTCGTCAAGAACTCTATAGAGTTGTTGCAATGATGCATAAAACCAGAAGCAAACAAGGCATGAGTTGAGTGATTCAATGATAAACTATGAACGAAATTGAAGCCAAGTGATTCAGAAGAGAACTTACCCAAAATTTGGTGATCATAGCCTTAGCGGCCGTCCCGTACTCCACGTGGATGTAAGCCTTGTAGTGGGCCCAGCTCGTGGCCAAAACCCGCAGCTCCGGGTCCCTGTCTGGCCGCGGGCAGAATAGGCCCGGCCAAAACTCCTTCAAAAGGATAGTGATAAGGTCGTTCTGTTTACGTCCCTTTCCGTGAAGGATCCAGTTCCTGCAAAAGAATCAAAGGATTGCCATGTGTACAATAAGAAAATGTTGTCATGTGTTGAAAATATGATTGAGAGGCACTTACTCTGTCCCCGCAGGTTCAATGTGCCACTTGTGCGCCTCGATAGAAGGTGGTGTAGGTACTCCAGCAGTACCACGCAGCCACCCCTTTGGAGCACACGGCGGCAAGTCACCCCACAACTCGAGGTCAACCTCCCCTCTGATACGTCTCCAACGTATCTATAATTTTTGATTGTTCCATGCTATTATATTACCCGTTTTGGATGTTTATGGGATTTACTTTACACTTTTATATCATTTTTGGGACTAAACTACTAACCGGAGGCCCAACCCAAATTGCTGTTTTTTTGTGCCTATTTTAGTGTTTCGAAGAAAAGGAATATCAAACGGAGTCCAAATGGAACGAAACCTTTGGGAGAGTTATTTTTGGAACGGAAGCAATCCAGGAGACTTGGAGTGTACGTAAGGGACGCAACGAGGAAGCCACGAGGCAGGGAGGCGCGCCCTACCCACCTGGGCGCCCCCCACCCTCGTGGGCCCCTCATGGCTCCCCTGACCGACTTTTTTCGCCTATATATGTCCATATACCCTAAAAACATCAAAGATCACAATAGATCGGGAGCTCCGCCGCCGCAAGCCTCTGTAGCCACCAAAAACCTCTCGGGAGCCCGTTCCGGCACCCTGCCGGAGGGGGGGATCCCTCACTGGTGGCCATCTTCATCATCCCGACGCTCTCCATGACGAGGAGGGAGTAGTTCACCCTCGGGGCTGAGGGTATGTACCAGTAGCTATGTGTCTGATCTCTCTCTCTCTCTCTCTCATGTTCTTGAGGTGATACTATCTTGATGTATTGTAAGCTTTGCTGTTATAGTTGGATCTTATGATGTTTCTCCCCCTCTACTCTCTTGTGATGAATTGAGTTTTCCCCTTGAAGTTGTCTTGTTAGATTGAGTCTTTAAGGATTTGAGAACACTTGATGTATGTCTTGCCGTGCTTATCTGTGGTGACAATGGGATATTCACGTGATCTACTTGATGTATGTTTTGGTGATCAACTTGCGTGTTCAATGAACTTATGCATAGGGGTTGGCACACATTTTCGTCTTGACTCTCCGGTAGAAACTTTGGGGCAGTCTTTGAAGTACTTTGTGTTGGTTGAATAGATGAATCTGAGATTGTGTGATGCATATCATATAATCATGCCCACGGATACTTGAGGTGACATTGGAGTATCTAGGTGACATTAGGGTTTTGGTTGATTTGTGTCTTAAGGTGTTATTCTAGTATGAACTCTAGTATAGATCAAATGGAAAGAATAGCTTCATGTTATTTTACTACGGACTCTTGAATAGATCGATCAGAAAGAATAACTTTGAGGTGGTTTCGTACCCTACCATAATCTCTTCGTTTGTTCTCCACTATTAGTGGCTTTGGAGAGACCCTTTGTTGCATGTTGAGGGATAGTTATATGATCCAATTATGTTATTATTGTTGATAGAACTTGCACTAGTTAAAGTACGAACCTTAGGCCTTGTTTCCTAGCATTGCAATACCGTTTACACTCACTTCTATCATTAGTTACCTTGCTGTTTTTATATTTTCAGATTACAAAAACCTATATCTACCATCCATATTGCACTTGTATCACCATGTCTTCGCTGAACTAGTGCACCTATACAATTTGCCATTGTATTGGGTGTGTTGGGGACACAAGAGACTCTTTGTTATTTGGTTGCAGGGTTGCTTGAGAGAGACCATCTTCATCCTACGCCTCCCACGGATTGATAAACCTTAGGTCATCCACTTGAGGGAAATTTTCTACTGTCCTACAAACGTCTACACTTGGAGGCCCAACAACGTCTACAAGAAGAAGGTTGTGCAGTAGACATCACCCTCCACCACCCTCCTCGGCCTCCTCCTCCTCGCCCTCAGGAACATACTCCTCCTCTCAGACTCAAAAGGTGCCTCAATATAGGTGGGCATCGAAGAAGACCCTCCTATTTCAGACACGGCCCGGAGTTTTTTGCCCCGGGTGTATCTCCCCCACCTCCTACTCCTCTAGGGGCTCTCCCCCCACCCGCTTCTCCTCTAGGGTCTCCTCGCCCGATCCCTCGACCTCCCTATGAGGTGTCATCATCGCGTAGTTGGGAGGGAACCTTGTGGGCTCGTCCACTCCGAGTAAGTGATTTGCATTTGTTGAGGAAACCGGCGCCGCTGGACTTGCCCATGATTAGTAAACCTGCATTAACAAGAGAATAAACAATTAGTAAGGATATCAAATAAACAAGCATACGGAAAAGAACATTAATAACAAAAGAGCACATTAAGCATACAGAAAAGAACATTAATAACATAAGAGCACATTTAGCATACTATTGTACTCTACCTCAATCATCATTAAAAGAATTTACATTTTCTAGAACCCATATGAATCATCACTATTGTAATCTATTTGTCGACGAGTCTCATCATCCTATCACGCATATGTTCTTCATTGTCTGACGGAGGTGGAGGCTCTTCCTCATCGTCAGCGTCTTCATTTAACTTTTAAAGCATAATTATGTCTCTTTGATTCATAACTGCCTCACCCTCAATCCATGCGTCGTCGTCATTTGGGTCCAGGTCAACATAACCCAAGTCATCATCCTCCTTGTTTCGGACCATGTCATCATGTTCCTCTTGAAAGAACACCCCCTCGTATGTGATGGGGTTTATGTTGTAGTAATCATCATCGTCCGGGTCCGGTAGCTTACCATGTGGTGACACCTTGAACACAACTTCCCAACCCTTTAGGTACTCCTTCTGGCATGGGTAAGGTAGATAATATACTTGTGTGGCCTAGGTAGAGGCGATAAAGAGATCAGCTCCAGCATAGATGGTTGATGGTTTAACTTCACCTAAACCAACAGAAGGCGTATGTCTTAGACCCTTTTTGGGGTCGAACCATCGGCATTTGAAAACAGTGAGACTTAGGTGTTCGTGGCCACGTTTGAATGTAAGCTCGTATATTTTGTTACCCTTCCGTAGTAATCTACTTTATTATCTCCTTTGGTGAAGACTCCGGTATTTATAGTTTTGGGATTAGGCCTACTATTCTGGTGCTCCTCTGTATGGAAGCGATACCCATTGACATCATACTTTTCTCATGTCATGACGGCAGGGTCAAAACCCATGGAAACTCATCTCAATTCTTCATCCATTGATTCGTTCGGATCATTTCCCTACAAGTTTAATTGAAATTATAGGGTGCATGAGTTTAATTGGAATTGTAGGGTGTAATAGGTAATAGGGAAGTGTGAAAATTTACTTTCTCCATGAACCACGCAACCCTTCCATCAACACCCTTTTGTAGAAGAGCAAGTGCCTCCTCTTCAGTAGGAGGCGGCATTCCCATCCACTCTTCATCAATGAATCGACTATAATAAGAAAAGCGGTATAAGAACTAGGCAAAGTGAACATAACGAATTGACTAAAAGAATGGTGCAAATATATTACCTCATCCACTCATCCTCAACTTCCTTGATGTTGTGCAAGATATATAACATGACATCCTCCCACTCATCTCGTGGCATGATATAAGGTGTCGAGCATCCAGCCCTGCCACCTTGCCCGATGAATAGGGGCAGCTCAGGTTTATACTTGGGTTCTTCTATATTGTATCGAGTCACCTTATTATGGAGCTGGGGAACATGGTCCAGAGTGTACCTGTCCTAAGGTCTACCACCTCCTCTAGGATAACTTCCTAAGCTATGGAAGCTTCAATCTTAGCTTTGTTTTCACATTTCTGTCTCAGATGCTTGTTCTGTCTCTCAAGGCCGTACTACCAACGATTCTGCATAGGGCTCCCCAACAATACCTCATCCGCGAGGTGCAAAAAGAGATGTGTCATCGTAGTAAAGAAGCCTGGTGGGAAGATCTTCTCTAGCTTGCATATCAACTCCAGCGCCTTCTTATGCATTTCTTTTATCATCTTAGGACATACTTATTTAGTACAAAGCGTGCGGAAGAAATGGCTTAACTCCGCAAGCACACGCCAGCCACGCTTGGGAACATTGCCCCGAACCATCACCGGCATAATCCGCTCAATCCATACATGATAGCCATGACTCTTGAGCCCGGTCACTTTACCCGTTGAAAGATTGACTCCCTTACTTATATTCAATGCATAACCATTAGTGAACTTCATGACGTGTTTCAGCCACTTGACTGCCTCCATCTTATGATCCTTTTTAAGTACGAAGTCAGCATCTTGCTTGAACCAAGATCTTCGACTGCCTGTGGGAGGCTGCATGTGTAGACGAGGTCTATCACAAATATTCTATTGATCAACTCTAGCATTAACATTATCCTTTGTCTTATCAGGAATGTTGAGGATCGTGCGAAAAAGGGACTCTATGACATTCTTTTCGGTGTGCATCACGTCGATGTTGTATGGAAGTTTGAGGTCCTTAAAATAGGGAAGCTGCGTGAAGGGGGTAATGTGAGTCCAGTTGTGCGTCTCACCATATCATTCAAAACATTTTTTCCCTTTACCATTTGCTTTGCCCTCGCCCTCGCCCTCGTCTTCGCCTTTGCCTTTGCCTTTGACTTTGCCTTTGCCTTCGCTGACAGGCTTAAGAGCTTTCAGCTGAGCAAGCACATCCGCACCAGAAAATGTTGGAATCTCGTTTACTTCATGGACAACTTTGCCTTTTGTGAAGTTCTTCTTGTCTTCCCTATCAGGATGGTCTGGAGGGAGGAATTGTCGATGCAGGTCAAAGGCAACATACTTGCCACCCTTCTTCAGCCAAATGAAAGTCAAGGCCTGCATGCACACTGGGCAAGGCATCTTCCCACTTGTACACCATCCGCAGAATAGGGCATAGCCGAGAAAGTCATGCATGCAATACTGTAGCCAAGCTTTCATCAAGAAATTTTTCTGCAGATGCCGGTCGTATGTCAACCTCGAGAAGTACCAAGAATGGTGCAAATCATCCACCAATGGCTACGTAAACACACTCAAATTCTTCCCCAGATATTCAGGCCCCGGAATTATAAGCGACAGGAACATGGTCTTGCGTTGCATTATGGCGCCGGGAGGGAGATTGAGCGGAATAACAAACATGGGCCAATAACTGTATGGATTAGACGACATACCATATGGATTGAACCCGTCACCTGATATAGAAATTCTGACATTCCCAGCCTCGGTTGCTTCCTCCGAGTATTCTATATCGAATGACTTCCATGCTTCACCTTCTGATGGATGTACAATTTTATTTGGATTGTACCTATTCCCTTCCTTGTGCCACTTCATCATTTTGGCAGACTCCTCGGTGATGAAAAGGCGATGCAGTCTTTTTATAAAATCAAGATACCGAAGAACCTTCACAGGGATTTTTAGCTGCTGCTTCTGACCCTGCTCATCGACCACCTCAATATACCGAGAGGAACCGCACTTTCTACAGTAGTTGTCATTCGCATACTCATGCCTAAACAAAAGGCAATTCTTTGGATAAACATGTATTTTCTCATAATCCATGGAGAGCGCCTTCATGATTTTCTTCATAGCGTACATGGTTTTCGGTAGTTCATGGCCCTCAGGCAGGCTGTTAGCCCATACTCACAGAAATGCTTCGAAGCAACCTCTGCTACAGCCGTACTCAGCCTTGACTGCCATCAGTTGCGAGATGGCATCCAGCACAGAGAGCTTGGCACCCTCATAAAGAGGTTTCTTTGACGAGGCCAAGATATCCAGGAAGGCCTTTGCAGTTTCCTCCGGCTCCTCCGGTTCATTCGCTAAATGTGACGGAGGTGTCGGCTGTGCAACAAAGACATCATCTAGCATGTCTCTAACCCCATCGTCCTCTTAACCAGCAACGCGTTGTCGTATCACCTCCTCTCTACCACGGTCCCATTAGGCAAAGTTTATCGGCATATTAAAGTTGGGCATAAATCCATTCGTGCGAAGGTGCTTAGTCATCTCACTCTTATCTCTGCGCATACGTCTCTTACATTTGGCACACGGGCATTCTGGCACAATCCTCATTGGACTACGGAATATCTCTTTTTAAAAACACATTAGTTTTCTCGACCAACTCTATTGTTACTTGATTCTGACAGAAAAACCCATTATACATCCACTGATTATCTGCCATCTTTGCTTTATTGGAAGCCGCACAAAAATATTAAGGATTCATTTAAATTACTCACATCAATATTTTATTTTTTACAGGGTTGACGAGAAACGATATTTAATCCACCTACATGTCTAATAGGTAAAGATGGGTCCTAATTGCACCAGAGAATGTGTAGATTGAGTACGTTGTCCATGCTCTACCCCATTCCGAGACAAAATTTCGGCAGCACCTCCTCGCTGTTCTCCAAATACACGTATCAGCAAAATGCCGAGAGAATGTGCATCTGGAGAACAACGGGGAGGCGCCGCCGAAATCCTGTCTCGGAATGGGGTAGAGCATGGACAACGTACCCAATCTACACATCCTCGGGCTGTCCGTGGAAAATGCTGGACAATCCGAAAGAGCTAGAATGATAAATATGCAATTGAATGCATATTTATCGATGCAACCCTTTCGGACGGGAGACGCCTAGGTTACGCGACTTGCTGTGAAAATTTAATCTTCTTAAAAGAGGGTAGGAGGAGAAGGTGGATTCGTAGCTCACCCTCCGCTGTAGAGGAAGTAGTCGAACAACGGCAGGATCACGGACCAAAAACCCAGACGACGAAGGCTCCAGGGAGATGAAATAGCACAAAGCCTGTAAATTTACCGAGTCAAAAAATTTGAGGGCATCACATCACATAAAGCATTGGCACTACAAACTATGAAAAAAGTCATATTGCTAATGACATCTAGTCAAGTTTTTAGTTCATCATGATACTTCAAATCCTAATTTTCATTAAGTATCAAATTTTGTTTTTCAACTTTTTTTAGCAAGATCAATATGACCAAACACTAACTTGACCAAACACTAACTTGACCAATATACATCCATCTATCACAAACTTGACCAATATATATTCATCCATATTTTAGAAAATAAGTGTCTAAAACATTTGTTAACTTCACTAACATCCATTCACAAACTTAGTAAAAACTATCGACTATGTATCAAGAAACCTAATAAAACTACACAAAACAAACAAAAAACTACAGTTTATCCATGTATCTAATATCCATCTATCTATTCATATATTGATATATATCGGTTTGTCGTTTCATCACTTCCAACTAGCTACTAGCAACAACACACAGCGGCAGCAACATGCGGCAGCAGCAGCACACACGCAGCGGCAGCGGCAAGCAACATGAGCATGAGAAGCGGCAAGCAGCATGACCATGAGCAGCGGCAACAAGGACCGTCGGAAGGGGGTGCTCACCGGGCGGGAGG